>NW_017305179.1:749578-765257 GCF_001594115.1 Trachymyrmex septentrionalis
CATATATGTCATAATTAAAACGTTAGAAGTTCTGTTTATGCTTTTCATCACTAATTTGCGAGATATATCAATGCAATAAAATTATATGGATCGACAATTTTCTATGCAATGTGGAATTTACGATGATGAAATTATTGCATTTTACGTTGCTATCAAAAATTATATTAATAAAAATAACATTTCTACTTCTTTTCTATTTCTTTTATTGGCGCCAGACTTGTATTAATCGTGCTCTTTTACGTGCCATGGATAGTGTTAAAATGTTTTTACTTCCTTTTGCTTCTTTTACTTCCTTCGGGTATTCAAGCTTCCTTCTTTAATTTCGAATATATACATAGTTATAGAGCACGCAGAGATAAGACTGTATCAACGTCTTATAAATGTTTGACAACAAATAATTAATGTACTGCAAGGATATGAAAGTGCCTACTTTATCTTTTAGTTAGTATACCTATAGTTATACTATAGTTATAGATTTTCAACCTAGTAATTCTTAACACAAGTATAATTTAAATTGATATAATTTAAATTAATAAGATGTAAATGTTAAAAATTTATTTCTACATTTGTTAAGATATAAAACGAAAATGAGTAGCTTTTATATTACCGATATAAAAATCTATAAAAATATGCGGCGAAACAATCTTTAAAGATGTTAAAACTTCTTTTCGATTGGGTATACATGAAAACGCATTTAAAGAAAATCTAATATTACTTCATTAAGGGTATGAATATATTTACAGCAATATGTATATATAAATTATTTTAATACTAGATATTATAGTTATATTCTCTATAGAGTCTAGTTATTTCATAGGACAATTTTTAGACATGTGTCATCTGTGACATATGTAAGATAGACTATTTTGACTAGTGAATTTTCTACTTATGATGAGCTAACGATTATCGTTCTAAAACTCGTACTGTTAATATTTCTGTCAGATGAGCCTATTACGCGAGTTTTGAGATATATTTCAGAATAATCGAAAGAGTATTTTTTTAATTTTGTTATATCTTCAACTTGTCAGTGGAAAACTGCGAATAAAACTAGATTTTCTTCATGGTTTTGAGATATAGCAATGTATAGATAATGTATAAGTGTAAAGCACAGATTTCAACAGAAAGAAAAATGGGTTTGGAAGAATATCATTGTAATATAAAATTTATCAAATTTCAGCAAAAATATTCTATTGTATGTAACGAACACACTTCATCAACTCAGGAAAATGATGGAATCTTGTAATTACGCGTATAAAAAATAAAATTGAAAAAATTAGTAGTTCCACGCAATTAAATTAATTTTGCCGTATTAAATTTTCAAAACTGATAATTTTCAAATTCCGATAATTTTCTTCCAAATCAACAACGTTTTCTCTGTTGACAAGAGAAAACGTTATAAAACGCTTAAAGCCGTAGTAAATGATAAACATTATGGTTTATCAGTGATTATAATTAGTCTCTGTTTATCGAATAGTTACAATTTATATAGCGAAATGCAAATAATAATTAATTGTACAATAAAAAATGCTCGAATCCGTAATTTGTGTAATAAATGCGGCATTAGTTGAAAGACTAAAAAATAATTTGCGCGCGCGGCGAAATTTATTATACAGTATTTTGTTAATAATAATTTCGATCTTTTTATAAATTATTTTTGCTATTATTTTGCGTTATGTACGAATACACAAACACGATTTAATTGCGGTAAAATTAAATATTGCAGTCGGTCAGTATCGAAGCTTTAGAAACTACATTGAGTAACAATGATATGATAAATATGTAATATGTGTAAAATATCAAAAGATCTATTCAGATCATATGAAAAATTCAAAGAAAGCAATTTGTCGATAAACTTTGGATCAATATGTGTTGTTTGACATTTGTATGATTTTTTTTATATTGATTTCTGCAGCTTCAGATGTAACAAAACATACTGTAGTCTCACATGATCGAACTTATTATCCTAAACATCTGTGATATACAATGGAAAAGATATGTACGTGTAAAAAACTATAAAACTTTTATCTTATTAAAGTGTGTTTGTCGTTCATTCTACTCCTTTGCATATATGGTAATTACATTATTTTTGTAATGTGATTTGTTGCTTGGATTTAAGCTCTTTTGTTACGAAATAAAAACATTTACGTTAAAACTTTTTCAGCTGATAAAAGCTGGCGTTTTAACCCCACTCCATCAATTTTCGTATACAATAAAGTTACGCTCAAAGTTCGATATTGTTCAACTGATAGCGAAACATCGCTGAAAGCTGAAATGACATGTCATGTCATACATTCATTTGCAGAATATAGCAGTATAAATATTATCATAAATATATTTTATTTTATATTGAATATAAAAATGAGCTCTAATTAAAATGAGCTCGAAACTATGAAATTAAGTGAAAGAATACTTTTTCTTGTTCGCGTTGCGTGAATATTTTTATCGTGAACATTTTTATCGTGAATATTTTTATCAAGTCATATTATCTACAACAAGACCATTAGACACACAGGGCGTTCTACATTTTGTTACATTCGAGCGATTTTTTTATTCGTGGATTCTTCAAGGAATTTAGTAATCCAAATGTAAGCAGTTATTCAAATGAAATCCAGGCATTACTCTATAGAAATTAATTTGTCGATTCTTTTTATCCGTTTTCACCCAGAGAATTTTTATATAACGCGCATTTTTTAGTGCCTTCCTATTAATGCATCTTTAATGAGCGCGAAACGATTTATAATAATTTGGCAAAAAGGTACATCTTTTTGAGATATTATCGAACGGTATTTTATGATCAAACAATCGCTCATTAATTTCTCATTTTCAAAATTGCAATTATAATTAAATAATAATTAAATATAGATGTATATCATGTTTTTTAAATATCTTTTTTAACATCTTCATCTTTCGTCTCTTATATATAATTCTTTGCATTTTTATTATATTTGTCGGATTGTACCTTATTACCTTCCTCATTTCTTTAGATTTTTCTCGTAAATACATATCTAATACATAATATGTACCTAATGTTTTGTTATTTTTTTCGTACATTCTGTATGAAAAAATGTCGTCTTTGTTGTTTTTTCATACATTTTGAAATAGCAAAAATACAAAATTTGTAATTTCACTCTTGACATTTCAATTTATGCTACTAAATAATAAATGCATTCCTCGGTAATTAGAATGGAACCACGATTATCGAAATTAACTAAATCCCTAGATATCCTCATTCAAAGCATTTTTTGAAAATATCGTATTAATATGATTTAATATTAAATAGCGTAATCATATTTTCGTATCTTGTGCCTATCATAAAAGCATTTTGGATTATTTTATTACGCTGTAATATATTATATGTTTCCGTTTATATATCATTGTTAAAATATATCGTTTTAAAAAACGAATGACAGCTCTGATTATGATTGATTATAATGACCAAAAAACCGCTGCTTTTATTACGAAACAATGCATTTTGCTATTCTATTCAGTGCTTCTTTTTGGAGTTTATTCCGCATTGATTCAGGATGACTGGTATCACCTTTCATTTAAGTGAAACGGAAGTGTTTACTTTCTTATCTTCATCATTTAGTTTCTGTTTACAAATCAATATCCGAATAAATCAGCTTTCTATCATATTCGAAAATAACTTCCTCCATCAATATTAAATTTCAATTTATTGTATTATTAAACAGTAAATAAATTCCTTTGCTAATTATAATCTGTAATATTGTATTTCATAATTAGGTATATTCATACTGACAAGGTATTATCGACATACTAGAATATACTTCGATAAAATAAACCGTTTATTTCTACTGTTTTATATCCGCTCTACTCTTCATGATCACGTTTTCATGACCAGAAATGTATAGGTCGCGTTGAAGAGGACCGTAAAGCACAGAGTCGACGTGCTGCAAGCTTGACGTGGCAGTATTATCTCTTCTGTCTGTTAAGTGCATTCAGAGGCAGTGTTTCAAAAAATAGAAACAAAGAAAAAAAAATATCTCAAAAGATTAAAAAGAAATGACAAAAAGAACATGCGCTCGACCGAACTTATCTGAATTCCATTGGTTTTTCCAAGCTATTCTATTTTTCTATTTTTGGAGGATTCAAATTCGCGTTGATATGTTACGTGCAGTTGCCATCTCGGTGCTACTGAGATACATCTTCAGAAATAATATTATATTATGAGTGCATGAATAATATTTTTATGCGCGGAAAAATTTAATTCTACTTCTCCAAACAAAAACATTGATGTACTACTTCTTTTCTTGGATACCCCATAGATTTTCACACACAGTATAGGCCCATATTAGCGAAAAATAAAAATAGAGACATACGGCAATTTTTGTTTTTGTGACATGTTTAATTCAAATGTGTACACGTTATAAATGTATTTAAATGTATGAATATTTATGTGAAATTCGCATAGAAAGAAGCAGATGGTAAAAGAATATGTTTTAAACAGTTTAAAACAAATTTAATCGATATTTTTAACGTGTTTTAAATGTTTTTTTTTTGTAAATAATACTGTTTAAAGCATGTTTGAAGCATAAAAAACAGTTTAAAGAAAAATAAAATATTTTATCAAAAAGAAAACATTAGTCTTTGCCAATTCTAATAGAAAGTCGTTATCAAAGACAAACTCCACTACCATAGTACTTTCAACGTAACTTGAATAAATAACAAATAAGTAAAAAAAAGTACATTATCTTAAACAGCGTCGATTATGCTTCACATTTTCAAAGTCACAGTGACAATTTTTCATTGCAATATAGAAGTAATCATGCAAAAACCTATTAATCAAAAATACCTTGTGGATTTGAGAACTTGTCATGTGGTGGTTTGCACAATCTTGCTCGAACATATTCTGTATCCCATGATTCTGATCCCCCAGGAATAAGATTAATTAACATTAACGAAGAAGTATTAAACCCGATTGCGCAAAGGTGGGACTATTGAAAAGTATAGCTTGCGATAAATCGTCAAACGATAAGATAACAGGGGCAGTTCAATGGTTGATGATGAATGAGTAAACATCGAGGGACGATGAATAGTTCGATAAAAAGTCTCGTGATTTGTTAAAAAAAATATTCGTAGATAATACATCAAAAGCTCATCATAAAATTTTAGAAATGCATTTAGATGTATGAAAAAATATTCACGAATATTTTGAATACATCATCGGGGCAAAACGCGATGAGGAAACGGGCGAATGGAGAAAATTACACAACGCAGAATTACATCAATTATATAATAGTCCGGATATTATTAATGTCATAAAATCGCGTCGATTAAGATGGGCAGGTCACGCGGCGCGTATGGATGAGAATCGAATTGCATATAAAATACTAATTGGTAAACCGGATGGGAAAAGACCATTGGGTAGACCAAGACGTAGATGGGAAGATAATATTAGAATGGACCTTAACGAAATGGGGTACGAGGGTCACAAATGGAGGGATCTTGCTCAGGACGGAAACAGTGGCGGGATTTGGTATTTGCGGCAATGAGCTTTCGAGTTCCTAACGCCTAATAATAATAATAATAATAATACATCAAAGGCTCAACGCACAATCTATAGATATACACAAGGATTAGTATTCAAAACATAACATTTAATCCCAAATTTGAGAGAAAAATCCTTTTGCAACACACACAGTTGCAAAATATCGAGGCATCAATAGTTTCTGAATTACAAGTGATTAGAATTTATTTTAGAAACAAAAATATGTTATAAATTTAAAATTTTATTTCCTTATTTTCAAAAACGAAGTTATTTTTTAGCAAGATTTTTTAATCTCGAGCTCATAATTTTTAATGCTAAAGTTTAAAATATTATAAAACAATAATCTTTAACAGCTTTTTTTCATTAGCCTTAAAATCTTTTTAACGTTTTTTTTATGCGATAGTTACGAATCGTCTTCTACAATATCTCTGAAATTAGAAATAAATTAAATAAATAATCGCAAGGAACCGCGACACCATATATCACAGTTATAAACATTTAATTAAAGAAATGATTAATGACTTTGTAACATATGCAGATGATAATCCGAATATTTGAATACGCGTATGTATCTCAAGAAAGCGAATTTGGGTTAATGTTGAGAAAGTACGTATACGACAGAAACCATTTTCTAGTTTCCTCCATATTTTATGTCAAAACAATTAAGAAATCACTTTTTCAAATGCCCGCATTACTAAGTAGATTACTAAATGTATCAAAAGCTTCTTTTATAATTAATCTGGTCTGAATATTCAATAAGTAGTTCCTTAAAATATCTGAATATTCAATAAATAGTCCCTTCTCTAATAAAAACGTAATTTACATAATTTCTAAATACCGAGCAAAATTAATTAAAGCATTAATATTTTTCATATTTTCTAAAATGTACGAGCAGTGTTGCATATTTTAGCATTAATAAAAAAAAATAATAAAAGCGCATACAATTCAATAATGTCTCTTTCAAATACAATAACGAAGTCAAAAGAATATTTCTCTTTAATAACCTGAAAACAAAAATTAATGGACATATATTATTTTATATATAATTATATATAATTGCATATAAAATGTCAAGTTTTTATATAATTATGTATACATAAAACATTTTTTCCCCGGGAATACATTCTTTCGGAGATCACTACTCGACAGATTTGCTCAACTCTAAGAATTTTCGAGATTACGTTGTACTTTTTAAATTATAACAAAGTCAGCCAATTACAATACAGTTCGGAATTATTCCAAAAATGTGATTTTGCAAAGAATCTTCCCGGTTTTTTTTTTCGCCAATCGAACCCAGAATTAAAAAATCACCGGCGTCAGTATCATTGTCCAGAAAGAAATTAGTTCATCAAACTCATTCAAAAAAAATATGTCAGTAAAATTGAGATTAAAATTCGCAGGAAGCGTACATGTATATCTACATATATTTTTATCGATTCGCGTATCATAGATTCTGTAATTCCGTAGTGAAGGAAAATAGTAAATGTCGGTCGAGCAACTGAAATATTTTCGTCTCTCTAGATTGAGCAATTTTCGCAGAGTGCAAGCGCGGCGTCGTGACCGACGTCTACACACGGCCTCGTTAAAACAGCGCACCTCAGTTTCGCTGAGTCTGCCGGCGCGTTCGCATCCTTCCGCACGGAAGGAGATCGGCGCTGTATCCCGCTCCGTCGGGGGTGTTTTCACCTCCCTGTGGAGACCGGAGTCCGAGCAAACATCGTAACAACCCTAAGGAATACTATCGCGCCGTACTCAGGTTCGCAAGAGTGCTTGAAGAGAAAAAGAAATTGTACACAGAGAGAGATGCGGTTTGAAAATTTTGTGAAGTCGCGCGAACTTTATGCATCGCAAAAACGTAATCTTCAATATTTTGCTCGGCGGAGTTTTACGTGTAAATATCGGCGACAATTTTTTCTCCGGTAACTAGAAGGTAATAACTTTACGTGTTATCGGAATTTTTAGTGGTTGCTCGAGTTATATAAGTAAATAGTTTTAAAAAAGTTAAACATTATTTTCGAAGCATATGATAAAATCAAAATTTGATTTGTCGATCAAATTTCAATGAAAAATTGTCATTTCTATAGTAAGTAGTATAATATTAACAAATATTTTTATGAAATTTGTACACATAAATATGTACACATTTAATTTATATGTATTTATACGTAAAAGTGTCACACCTAATTAGAAACATTTAAACAATAAGCAATTAAGTATATGTTATGTATATTTAGTGCGCGATAATTCATTTAACTAATATCATAAATATTAGATTTTTTTTTCATCATAAATATATATTTTTTATTTATATATATTTTTATCTTTGTATATTTTAGAAATAATTTAAAAAAAAAATGTTAAATCAGGACAAAATTTTTTAAATTAGAAATTTTAGTACAAGAAATATTTCTAGTGCGTAAAAGAGAGATACTGTAAAACACCTCTGCATTATTAGAAAAGATTGAAACATAAAAGAAAATTAAGTCCAGACTATTTTCTTTGCTGGATGGAAAGTAAGAAACCCGGAAAATGCGTCTATTTTAGTAAAAGATGAACTTAATTTCATGGAGTATTTGGCAAACGTAAAACTCGAGTTATTTTTAACATTTTTCTTTAGTCTTATCTTTATTATCACGCCGAAAAAAAGTACACAGATTCGAAGTCAATTGTAGTATAAATTTGTTTAAATATTAAATTATAATTCATACATAGAGAGAAAAAGTCTCTTATTGCATGATAGGGTAACTCCGGTATATACGCCGCACCCATCAAAAACTTAATTTATTAAGTATTATTTACTATGTTTGAAGTAAACGAGCTATATCAGTAAAAACTTTGTACTGTCTACTATTATGAAAAAAATATTCGAAATCCGAAATATTTATATTTCGTATTAAAAAATAAACTTTTTTAAATCCTTGCATTTTCGCCGTATATCCCATAGGAATGGGATATATGGCTACTCATAGGGGAGGAGGGGGGGGGAGGTACGTATGGCTCATAAAAAATTTACAAATAATGCATATAAATAAGACGTAAAATGACACAATAACTTATATAAAATGCGTTTATAAAGTTTTATTAAGGAATACGAATAATAAATATATATATAAAGTAATAAATAATAATTACAATTTTCCCAGATGTACTACAAGTGTTATGGCATGAGGTACATATTTCATGTAATGCGTTTATTGTATTTAGTGCACTAAATTTAATCTGCGCACTTTGTATGCTTTGGGTATAAATCCCGCCTGTTAAAAATGCCATATATTCCAAACAGATGGGATATACAAGGCAACAAACTACACGAAGAATACAAGAGCAAAGTACTTGTATTTTGTTAAACAACATACTTACTATTCGTCTACACTCATGTCAGGAAATAATCATTAAGTCTTTTGCACGTCCTAATTATTTTATGTAGATTATAATTTATAATGCCTACTTAACACAGTGATAAATCAACTCACAATAATTTCATTAATATTCACAGTAAGAAACTGAAATCACAATACTGATATAATATAAAGGCATGCAACAGAAAGTAGTTGCAGGAAAATTACCCTCATTCCTTCTATTTTTTTCTGACTTCTGCGGCGTAAATCCGAGCGCGGCGTATTTGCCAAAGTTACCCTATGCTTTATGTAAGCATGTAAAATCCCGAGTACTGTAGACGTTTCTGACAGTTTCACCTCTATATTTTGCCACGCTGAAAATTCAGAGTGACGCCGCAAATATGAATAAGGTGTGTAAATCTGTCTAAATATTTGATTCAAAACGCATATGCAGGAAATAAGCGTATAATCGTGCGATGTAGTGGATGCATATATTCGCTTAAGGAAGACCATTGTTACGAGCCAACCGGGAAAGAAAGCCCACGCGACTGTTCATTGTGAAGTGACTAAACGTGACCGTACCTTCATAGGTAACGTTAAAGTTTCATTGCGCATTTACGTCTTTCAACGAGAGAGAGAGAGAGAGAGAGAGAGAGAGAGAGAGAGAGAGAGAGAGAGAGAGAGAGTGTGTGTGTGTGTGTGTGGGCGAAAAACCGGGAATATTATGAGCCTCTCGTTCAGAACTCGTGATTGAATTTAACGAGTTGTTTTGGCAATCAGCCCCGTGAATAACCACGATGCGTATCGCAACGAATGAGATCCATGCGACGCGACAATAAATCAGCACGACGTTATACGATAGCCGATATAGCGAATTCAACGGGGTTTGCATTCGTACTTGGAACGGAAATTTATGCAGTCAGCTTTTCTCTTACAGCGCTATATCTAATGCGCTTGTCCTCGACTGTAGAGACCGATCTATCGGGAAGTGACGTGAATCAGATCTCTCACGTACAGAATGGGAGAAAGAGGATTTATTTCATGCGTTCAACTTTGAATTAATCATACAATTGATTGTTAGTATCGTTAATAATGAACCGCACATCGCGTATACTGAAGTTAAATTAATCCTTGATACATATAAATGTGCACGGAAATACACTGAGAGAAATGTTTAGTAGATAACTATTTATTTTGTTGATTTACTTTGTGATTAACGGAAATTTTTTTACTTTTTCATTTTTTAGTTAAAATAACTGAATTTTTATTACAACAACAAAGGGTAAAATAACAAAAATCGTGTTAGATTAAATTCAATATTTGATTAAATTAATCAAATTTTAATTAGAACAGCACAATTTTTAAATGGAAAAAATAAGGAAATTTTTGTTATTGATATGTCACATATCAATAAAATAAATATAATTATACGTACTAAACATTTCCTTCAGTATAATGTCTCACACACTTACATACGTACAACGGTTCAATTTCCGTAATACTTGCGGAAGCGTATATATTTTCCGTTTGCATAATTAATTGCATACCTCGATCGCCTCACGTTCGATTAGAATCGAAAACGTGCGAATCGCGTTACAAAATAGTTTTACAAATACAAATGCCATTGAAATGCCATGAAATAAAATTTATGTACTAAAATAGGAAGTAACTCGTACGAAAGGTACAACGGGTCGTTTCAATTACATATATCCGACGGGGTCGTGAAAGTTTTACGAGTAAATGTCTCGTTGTTCACGATGCGATAAAAGAGTAGAAAGAAAAAGAGGAAACTTTCTAAGAGAACATTAGCACTTTTTTATTGGTTAGCAGTTTTTACGGTTAGGTGGGAAATAACGATAAAAACTTTCCGATAAGAATCAAAATTGCATCGTTATTTTCTCCATCGACAGTTAAAAAAGGCTTTAAGAGTGAAATCATTATGTCAACGTAAACTGAAAGACGAAGATTAATCTTAAACAGTGTAATCTGTAAAATAAAACTCCTTGGAGAGACTAATAAGATTAGTAGATAGCTCCGATAACTGAGTTTGCAATAATTATTAGAAAGCTATATAATAAATAGCACACAAATTATACTTATAATACCTTCTCATTACGCAAAATGTAAATGTCATTACATGATATTACACAGAAGTTGTTAAACAATTCGTAATATCTCATATTACAAATACAGTTAATCACTTTATGTTTACATCAATATAACATCTACATCAATATTGTTAAAATAACATTACGTCAATAATATTATTTATGTACTTGAACCGTTAATATAATTAGGAATATAATCTGAAAAAAACAAAAATATAAAAATCTTAAGAATACTGATTATTCTCCAACCCAAATTAATCATCCCTAAAATTTAAGGGTGCATAAAAGATTTAAAAGTTTCGAAATTCTTTTTTTGTCTTTGTTGACTGGCATACAAATAATTACCGATAAGACTGCCTAAAAGTGAAATTTGTAGTTTCTCAAAATTGCCGCAAAAGTATTTATTTCTTTATAATATTTATAATAAATTTCTATTGATAAAAAATTGAGCTAACGATTCACGTTCCACATTTTTCGTTTCGCAAGCCAGAAGAAATAAGAAATTCTTCCTAAATTTAACTTAGTAGCAAATAGATAATCAACTACTTTCCCCCATTCAGTTTAAAGTGAAGTTTTTAATTTTATGCACGGGAAATACGATAAGATATTTTGAATTTGGTATAAATAAATAAATTATGACCTATGAGATACGACGTTAAGAAAAATGGGATTGAGCTGTACCTGAGCTGTATCTATATGCAAACGGCTTTTCCGAAATAAATTACGGCTTACGATATAAATTAGTCATAGCTATAATATTATTTACCTTTAATAAAATAAATCGGTAATTAGCTGATGGTATAAATTTCGGTATTAAATTAAATACACGCGAAGAAGTAAAACGAATATGTTAATGATACACATTTTGTTAATAATAATTGTTAATAACAATCTCAATTGTTACATATTGAATGTTTTTCATTTGGTGGACACAAGTCAAGACAATCCAATAAAACTGACGTTATTTGTCATCATTTTATTCATCAGTTAAATGATATTAATGTTGTTTTTAACTTCATTTAACGTGTCATTCATTAATATCAAAATAAACGGCAAATAATGTTGTTTGCTGGAAAGTATCATTCTGTCTTTGCTACCTATGGAATGCCAAGGGAGACAGAATGACTTATATCACTAGACGGAGAAAGCACCTTACGTCTTTTATATTTCTGTAATACGTAACGGAAATCGCATTTTTTGGATATTTATTACGAGTTGAGAATTATTGGTAAAAAAACAGTATCTTGCGAGAAATCGTCTTTGCACATTTCATCTTACATCTCTAACGTTCTAATTCAATAAACTCTAGCGATAGATACCGCCGGCCTATTTCATCGTCGACAACTAAGCTTTTAGCGTCGCACAAAAAGATCTTATATTGAATTTACCGACAAACAAGTTACAAATAAATATTATGCATAATTATGGTAAAACTGCCCAGATTCGATAATTCCATATTAATAAGTGTGTAAAATAATAATATCATGAATTAACATAACAAAAAAACATTTTAAACACAAAAAATCCATATTGAATTTACTGACAAATAAAGTAAACCTGCAATTATAGAAAAACTGTTCAAATTCGATAGCTCCATGTTAATCAGAGTGTAAAATAATAATATTATAAATTAAATACAAATTTCAAACGTTCACTTATTTTATTCAAATCGTTTACTAATTTTATTTGTTTTTACCGTAAAACGTCTACAAACTCTAAAGAAATATATAAATTTAACTTGTGAATTAATTTACAATGTTAAGTTCGACATTTAGATAAAGCTAAACATTCCCCTTTGACATTTCGATAGCAAAGATCGACTCTACAATTCATATATATTAGAGTAATATGTATTCCAGAATATTCTGATAAGCGCTGATTTATTTGTGTCGATTATGTCTCTCATATTATCAGCTGTTTTTTACATAAAACTCTGAGTAACTTTTCTTCTAGGACAAAAATAAAAAGAGAACATTTATATTATTGAACCGGTTTCAAATATCTTAATTTTCTGCAAAAGTTATGATTTATTTATGTGAAATATAATACTTTAAATTAATAATTAAATAAAAATTTTAATTAAAATAATTTATGTGGAAATCATATCCAATGTAATAAGAGCAATATATATTGCAGCGTTCTTTACAGCCGCCAGATTTAATTTTCTAATTAATAATTCTAAAATTTAATCGGTCGATTAAGTTAATCGGAGTTGGTGAGACTAGCCGTGAAGGTGACGAGAAGAAATTTTTCACTTTGCACATTTTCATGCGAGGGAGAAAGTTACATAATCGCTAACTTGACTGATATTATTCGAATGATTACGTCACTCTTCCCTATCATTTGCGAGATTTCGAAGTGTTTTATCAATTGTATCAATTTAATTAAATATCTAGGATGTGACGCCGATTCGCACGTTTATTTGTATATAACTGACTTGACGACACGTTTTTAATTTGTCAATTTTTATCTAATTAAAGAATGTTTAAAGCAAATGTTTCCACAACAAAAAAGAGAAAGGAAAAGTCTCCTGATTTATGGAAATTGATTTAGATGAAGCATATTTGAATTTAAATATCACATCTATAAATATTTGTCTGAACGCTATGATTAAATTAGGAAAATGCGGTTTGGCAGGTAAATCAAAATTATTTCAGATCTTGCAAGTTGAACATTCATGGCATTCAACTCGGAAGTGTATTACAGTTAGAAACATACCTGAAGACCATATTGGAGATATGAAATTCAAGCGCAGTATAAAAATATTGTATTTCTACATAGAAAGATAAATTCAATTTCGACAAATACATATATATATATACATATGTTTTTTACCGCGCATAGACAGAAACTGTTTATAATCGCGCTCTGAAGAGCAGAATGCTTGCGTCAAAGAAATTCTATGCTAAGGTCATACAAGCATAGTGTGAAAGAAAAAGAGGGTAAACTTTAAAAGTGTAGTTCATCATTGTGGAAACACCGGCACTGCAGCGCTGCGCTTTATCTACCTACATTCAGATTTGCATTCGTGCGTTCGCGATTTATTTCACGGGTTGTTTGATTAAATCTCATCGCGACGCAACAATGTAATATCACTGTAAAGGACATTTTACACTCTGTTACATTAATACGATCGACGATTCGGTCGTATAATTAATCCATCCTAATTCCGTCAGTGAATGAATCTACGATGCTGCGATAAAACATCGCGCGTAACTGGAAACGGATCGCAATTGAATCGTTTCACGGTACATTTAATTGTGTTAACGGCGCACAAGCGACGATTTTCAGTGAGATATTATGACACAATAAGATTGAATAAACATGAATCCCGCTGTGATGGTTATCATATGGCTTGTATCGGCGACACCGCGTTTATGCGACGCACTCGACGAGGATGGGGTCGATTATTATTCGTTCGCGGACAATGATGGCAACTTCGAGTACACCAACGTCACGAATTGCACCAACGATTACTGCATCCCGGACGAGGATTACATCGAGCTGATGGTGCAGCACATATTTCCGAAATTCACTGACTGGGTGCTGATTGCAATGCACAGCGTTGTCTTCATAATCGGCCTAATTGGCAACGCACTTGTCTGCATGGCCGTCTATCGCAATCACTCGATGCGTACCGTGACCAATTATTTCATCGTCAATCTGGCGGTGGCCGATCTTCTCGTCCTGCTGATCTGCCTGCCGCCGTCGGTTCTCTGGGACGTCACGGAGACCTGGTTTCTCGGATTAAAACTCTGCAAGGCCGTGCCGTATCTTCAGGTAAGCGTTTTCACCCGGTTAAGAATTATCGAAACATTTCCACATTCTTGATTGTTCAATTGATCGTATCGATTTCCAAGGCAAAACGATTATAAGGTTCGTTTTTACAATATATGGTTATCTAAAGATACCTACAGATTTATCAATGAAATTCATTCATGAATTTCTTGCTTCCTTGGTTACTTTTATTTTAAAATGTTAATTGACTTTATATTCATATATTGTACATGCACGAGAAAATCTTATGATTCGTTTAACTTCCTTATTTCAACTTCGTTATGTATACAGGGTGTCCCAAACTTTTTGACACACCGCTGTAAGCAGCTCGACCGGACTGAGTCTTTGAAAAGTACTTTATTATTTTGCCGTTTAATGAGATATTAATTTCTACAGAGAGAGAGAGAGAGAGAGAGAGAGAGAGAGAGAGAGAGAGAGAAAAAGATTAATAAATAAGCGGATAAAATCAGTGTATAAGATAATTTTAAAATAACTTCTAGAGTTCTGTATAAAATATCGTAAAGATGTTTCTTAAAGAACTCTTAAAAATATTTTATTTATGCATCGCGATTTTAGATATTCTGCTTATTAGGTAATTCAAAAAAGATTGTGAAAATTGTAAAATAATAAAAGACTTTTCGACTCAATTAAGTCCGTCCTATCTATCCACGAACGGTATGTCAAAAAATTTGGGACACCCTATATATTAAATGATACGGAAGTCTCATTGCTTCTCATGATCTTAATTAAGTTTCGTAATTTGACCCAGTTTAAGGTATCCATTTTCGAAGAAAATTAGAGAGGTTTGATTCGCAAAATTGTTCCTATTCGCGCATAGATAAGTTGAGATTATTTCCTTTCGGCAATAGGGATTCTTATATATATATATATATATATGTTTCAGACGAAAGCGCATCTGGATGTGTTAGCGGACGCCATACTACGAT
>NW_017305179.1:765357-772723 GCF_001594115.1 Trachymyrmex septentrionalis
CGAAATTATCTAGAAATTCTCGTTTAATCAAACATCAAAATCGAAAATCATTTTTCCGTATTCCGCTATATATGATACTTTTTAAAATAAATTGTATGCCAATTTTTATTATTAGATGGACATTGCGATTGATAATTTAAATAATTGTACATGTTACAATGCATTTAATAACATTACAATTATATACTATAATTATCTCCTTTTTTAAATTTTCATTTATCTCTTTTTATATCGAAAGAGATCATATTCGACGAAATGAAGATGAATTTTTTTATTCTTCAAAATTTGTTCCCAAGACTTTTGAAGAGGACGATAAAAAAACTTCTCCAAACTATATGCATATGGAAACTTTTTCATGAAATATTTCTTTGGAAATATGGAAATAGAAACAATAAAAGCCTAAACGAAAAACTTCATGAATCTCGATAATTCTCGAATGTACGTCCGTCCAGGAACTTACGATGTAATCTCAGTCTCTATATCATCCGATTTAATATCCCTCAAAGTATACATTCCGGCAGCACGGATTCTACGGACACACTGATTCGCGGTGCACGTGATGGAACTGGCAAAAACCGACTGAAGATAGTCCGACGCATTTTCCATTAGACGCGGCTTCCCCGAGAGCGGCTTTTCAGAAAACATCCCGATATTCCCAAACCATCTCGGAATTCGCAATTGCCGCGACACGGAAGTCAGGCGGAATATATTTTGCGAGATTAGCTTCTGTGCGTCTCATTCTATTTTTGCTTGATTCCACCCCCATCGATCGCTGCACTTGTGAACACAGTGAACAATAAAATTGAAAATCTTGAAACACAACTATTGGTATTCACCGCAGATATTTTAAGTAGAAGTTTTGATTTCAACGTTATGATAATTTTAAATTCAAATAATTTATCGCCTTTTCACATATGTAAAACTGATATTTGAAGCGCCATATTTTATAATTTAACGATGTGTTATTAATCATTAAGCACGATAAGCGACAAAAAGTTTTAAGCTTCAAAACTACGGCTTATGCATTTTTTTTATTCTTCTTTTTGAATGTACTCGATCGTGTATACAAGTATGTACAATACTTGTATGAATGATTTATTTTTGGAAACTTTCTCTTGCTTTTTCTGGAAATATAAACATATGAAAATGTATTCCCTATATGTGTCATGCAAAGCATTATGCACATAAGAGCCGAGTCGCGTTTCTGAAAGTTCGTTTTTACATCGAGAATACATATATTCAGGTACCTACACCGAGATTAATTAATTTCAACTGTACACTTGCATTTCATTAACATTTCAATTTTTTTTAACAAAATTATAGTTAATAGCAAAAACGAATTACGTGTGTTGTATGCATATACATATATATATGTATGTAATTTGCATCATATTTAGATAAACAATGCAAAATTCAACCACAACATCTCTCACGGGTGTAAAAAGTCTTTTTCCTTACTCATGATAACAAATATTATAAAAATGCTATTCTATTTATTTATAATAATTTCTTAAAAATAATAAAATAGCTGAGATATATAAAACATGAGTAAAATAAATTAATTGGTCAGATTCAGAAGTATGTCGCCTAAAATAGGCAGCGTTGCGGGATTTTGAATAATGAACAGTCCGGATAATCAATATTTTATTACGTTTGTCCTCTACAAGTTAAATAAGCAGACATAAACAATGCGAAATTGTATCTAATCTATCATATAATATCGTATATGTATATGAAGTATATTTATGGAAGCGAACTTATTTTTCTACTAGCACGCGATGCTGATGAATCACAATGTAACAAAAATCCTCTTCCTAAATTATATTTAACTCAATTATCAATTGCATTACTTTACCGACATTAAGCTTTTTAACAGGTTACGCTATTGTTTTGAATGCATAGTTAATTCTGTTTGTTAATGCTTTGCAGCTGTTAATTAGAGAATCTTCGCAGAAAATGGATCATGCATTTTATTTAAATTCAACGATCGATTAGCTTATCATCGGAATATTTTGCGTTTTGGAGCATTTATAATTCACTACAAAACATAATCCAATAATTAAAATCTCTGACTTATTATTGTTGAAACTCAAATTGAACTATAATATAAAATTGCGCAATGATAGATACAAGATGCAATGAATTGTTTCTATCATGTTCAAAAATTATAAAAAATTTCTAAGATTATACGAAACGTTTTCCCGATTCGTAATATTCGATAAGTAATAAATTAATGGTTTCATTACGTGTGAACATAATATCAAAAATGAATTTACGACATGAAAAAATTAAAAAGTTCGTACAAACATTTATCTAACCTTGTTTTCAAATTACAGAAGTTTTCGTGTTTCATTTTCATTACAAACTAAAGTAGCGTAGCTTCATCAGTCTGGTCTTTAAAGAAATTAGTAAAACGCGTGAAAATTCGTATGAAGATTCTATGCTAATTCAGTTTATAATTAATGAACACAAAAATGTTTGTAACTTTGGAAATAAGGTTAGATAAATGTTTGTATGAAATTTTTAATTTTATAGAAATGCAAAACAAATTTATCAAAACTTTTGTTCATTTTTGCGTTTCGAATTTATTTCTAAAATTATACCTACATGTTATGAAACACTCTGTATAATAACAAAAACTGAAAGTTGAAAAAAATTAAGAAAATAATTATACAATAATAAAATTAATATAAATATACGTAACTATAGAGCGATTATAAAACTAATAAAAAACATAAATAGTCGTCTTAAGAGATATTCAAGTGTAATATGTAGGTATAATTTGATTTTATCTATGTAATTGAAAAGATGTAGAAAATGTAAAAAACGCGGAATAAAAAAAGAATCGATAAAAACATCGGTCTGAGTGCGCCTCGTCATCGCGTCATATATTATGTATCTGATAGTTTCTCAAATGTGCGATAGGTGGCCAGAGAAGCTACATTTATCTTGTATTTAACTTCCGACTGGCAGGATTTATAAGACGCAACGTAAGAGGGACTGAGCAAAAAGGGTGCTCGCTACTTCAATAGCGCATCGCGTCGATTTAACGTCGACATGGTGGGGTATGGCCATCAAGACATACCCAGTACGTAATTTTTGGGAACGCGAGGCTGTTGGCTGCCAATAAGCACCGGCGCCTCCACCTCATATTACTCACAAACAAGTAAATAAGAAATTATCTTTACTTGTTGAATCTCAATTCGCCTTTTAAAAGACCATTATTGCGTTAATAAGTGAATAAACGAAGTGGAATATATGTTAAATAATGTAACGAACAACACCTGATATAAAGAAGTACGTAAAGAAAGTAAATTTTCGGATACATGATTTTTTCATGAAAACTGATGCAATTTTCATACATTTTTGAACATATTAAATGCATAACGTTAAATGCGTTACGTATATGAAATATTTATAAAAGATTATACGAAACTGTCTAAAACTACTCAAAAAGTAAATTTTGCAAGATGCTATTAAATTCTTCTGAATTTAGGTAATTTTGTACATATAAAATATGTATACATATTAATGTATTGAATACTCAATCGCAATATTGTATTCTATCAAGAAAAAAACGTAGTATTAAAACTGAAACTTTTTTTTTACGTAAAAATATATATAATAAGTGCATATTAAAAAATTCTTTTCCGCAATACTGTATTTAATTAAAAATTGAATTAGGAAAGACCGCGATTTTTTTAATCAACGTCAATTGATGGCTTTTACAAATATTTAAAAATTATTTGACGCTATTGATTATTCGTGACACTATTGAGAATCTGTCTTCGTATAAAAGAATAAAATATTTTTTTTCTAGAAAGTTGAATTTTTATATTAAAAAATCGATACTTTTTTTCTTTATTTTAAAATGATAAAAGTACAACATAATATTTAAAAAAGAGATAATCTTGATAATCTTCAAACAACTTTTAGTTGGCGTGCTCAATCGTTTTCTGTTAGCTTTAAAAATAGAAATGCTGAATTCTTTATTCATACTTTAAAAGTCATTGTTGAAATATGTTAATATCTTACTGCGAGCAAATTAAAAAGTTATCAATGCTCTATTATCTAAAGCTTCCAAGTCACATCTTGATTTTGTTATTATTATTCCGTTTCCTTTTCAAGTTCTTTTCTTCTTCGTATTTTTCCACCATTAAAAGTCACCATTATAAGTTTTGTCGAAGTTATTCAGTTTCAATAAAAATTAATTTTTTTATCTTTATAATTTTACGTACATTAACATTTATAGATTTCTTACTATATCTTTGTTAATTATCTATTTTATTTATAAATTATTTTGTCAGCTATATTCTCAGATACGAAATATTGAAAAAAATGATTATCTTATTTAAAGTACACATTTTATCCTGCACAAAGGATTAAATATTAATTTCAATTTAATTAATAATTTTGAATATATTCAAGATATATGTTTATAATATATTACAAAATGTGAAATATAAATTTAAATGCAAATAGAACGTATGTGCAATGTTAATATGATGGTATCGTGTATTAGAAAATATAGTATATAATTTATATGTTAATAGCACACATGATCGTAAAATCAGGCTAAAATGTAAGCGATGTGACGCAGAGCGAGAGAGAATACGATAATATAATAAATATTATTTTACCAACTCGTTACTTTTATGCGTGCAACGCGACGGGAAATCGATGCGCGCCGTTTATCTTTTCATCTATAAACAAGTGCAATTTAGTTAACATGTTATAAATGACGTATATTCTACTTATATTCCATACATTGATCCTACGTGTAACCTGGAAAGTATCCTGATAATATCTTGTGCTGTTGCATATTCATAATTAGCACGATAGTTCTCACAAATGCCGTTATAAATGCAAATTCATTGTACGTACGAAATTCAACAATTAGTAACAAAAAGCAGAAGTCATAAATCATCATAAGACACTTCGAAAATTGATTCTTTTATGTATACATTTGAAAAATTACAAAATATAAAAAGATAAAAGTTATATGAATAATTATTTAATAATCATTTATAAAAATCACCACCTCATTGGCAAGAAAATCAATTTTAATTATATTATTTATTTAACTGAATTAATTAAAAATGTTAATTATAATCAATAAATTAATTATATAAATTTATATTATTTTGGAAACAATGTTCCAGAATTGTAAACATATAGAAAAGGTAAATAATATGAGCAAGTTATGCATACAATTATTATTATTATATTGTTATAACTAATATACTTGGACAATTAAAATTGAATACATTACAAATGTGACAAAAATTTCTTTCACGAAAATATACAAAATGCAGATTATTTCTTTTTTTTTACGAACTTCTCTGTCAGTAGTTCGATCACTTGAAGTATGCAAACTTTAATGTTCAATAAACAATACCGATGTCTCAAGAGTGGTCGATAAGAGTTGGTATCGGTTATATTTTTCGATGTGACGTAGCGATGTTTAGCGTTAATTCGTTATAGCATTCATAAAAGAATTTGTTATTCTCGCGCTCAGTTACGTCCCGATTAGACGAGTACGTGTCCGTACATGTAAATTCTGTTTGTGATGTTCATTCCCACAGAATGTGCCCGCAGAATGCATTACATATATCCTTGTGTGCATTACATATATCCAATAACGTACGTTTACATATATATCCTTAATTGTACGTGTGTGTTTCTATCTATCCCATTGCACATACCTTAAAACGGCGGTGCATTATTCTCGTCGGTAATGGATTAAGCGATTAAAGACGTGAGAGAAAGGACGGCATTCTTCCGTTGTTACGTGGCCCGAAAACATTTCACGATATTTACAGCAACTCCGGCAGCCAATACGGCGCAGTATATAAAGTCCATTCCGGATGAATCCTCTGGATTCGAGGTCGGTGTCGTCATTCGTTACCCTCACGAAATCTCGTTGCCGCGATTCCGTATTATACAACATTGTACAATAGTGTACGTGATTCCGTGCTAAACAACGTTGTACAATGATGAATTGCGAGACCATACGTGATGTACACGTCTATTGTATCGCGCATCGATCGACCGGCTGATCGTCAATATACTGTCAAAATCCGTCATGTCCGCACGATGGCACGCAGCCTCTCACCCCTCACGCGTCACGCGAATAACGCATAAAAATCGTGGGAACAACTCTGGCGGAGATTCGGAACAAACGAACTTTGCAATCCATTATTCCGCCCCATAGATCGAGAACAGAAATACCATCGTTGGCGGAAAGCCACCGTGCCGCATTAATATCGATTTGCACGTGCGCGCGATTCAAGAGCGAACGAGCGTGCGAGCAACGCAGTCCGGGACCTAATCGTTCGTGGGTAGATCGCATGTGTTGATTAACACTGCTGTAAATTACAATTTGACAATGCAATGTAATTATTATGGATAAATTTCCGCCGAGGAGTCTTGCAAATATACACAACGTGTACATTTTAATTCCCGTTTTAATTCTTGACACGACGCGCGGGCGAGAATCGCGCATTTATAGAAAGAACTAACAGCTCGCGCCTGCAGTTTGTAACGAGCTCAATATTATTAATGGCACATGATTTATCGTAACGATCACTTAACGAGCACCGACTCGGAAGTTCCTAATTTCTTAGCCCTTTAGGGACAGAGTTGTAAATTTGCAACGGTCACTTTAAAATTAAATTCAGGATAAATTTGGAATATATTCTGGTTCTGTAAATTAGATATTTAAGAACTAAAGCTGTGGAAATTTATGTAACATTAAATTCTGAAGTATTACATAGTGTTTTTACCCGCTCGAAAAGTTGATAGTATAAATATCGACAGATTTTTTTTATTTACAAATTACTTTTGAGCAAAAGCAGTAAAACATTTGTTTTTTCCAATAACGATGCCGTTCCTAGAGGATTCAATAATTCCGCCGATACGAACCAAGACATTTTCTCGACGATATTTCCTCTTGAATCGCAGTATATGGTACTAGAGATTCTTTCATTCTTTTATTGTTAAAGAACAGATTACTTTTACATGATCTTTTATTGAAACTACGTAAGAGTTAGACGCCTAGAGAATGCTATTGGAAATGAAAATGGATGCAGAAACCGTTAATGGAAAGTGCTTCGCGCGAGGCGGTCTGAAGCGATATGCAAAACGTTTTTTGTGTTTCTTTTTATATGGCAAAATCACTTATATACCAAATTTTTCTTCTAAATTCGTTTGTCTCATATATATATATACTCGTATATATATATATAACAGACTAAAGGCTTAACAAAGATGAGTCTCATATAGTATAATAGAATAAAAGCTTAACAAGGATGAATTTTCATTAAAATATTCTACGTAGAAAATTAATCAGCAGTTGTGTTACAAC
>NW_017305179.1:772823-800687 GCF_001594115.1 Trachymyrmex septentrionalis
TATTTAAATCAAATCGATGCTTTTGGTATCAAATAAATATATGTTCACATTTAGTAAATATTCAAACAAGACTTGTTATTAAAATTTAGTCTTTTTTTTTCATGCAATCTCCATGCAGTCTGCAAGGAAATTAAAGTATCTAGACGCTGGATGAAAAAGTGAGATTTGAGTGGTGTATTATTGATCGATGAAAATCACTTTAAATTTTTCTTCTAAGTCCATAATCTCTTATCAAATACCTCTTCTATAAATATCCGTAGATATAGGAGACTTACCAGTCTTAAATTATTTTAACGTCGGTTTCGAATAACTTGTTAGAAGAGATTCTCG
Source organism: Trachymyrmex septentrionalis (assembly GCF_001594115.1). Classification (NCBI taxonomy): domain Eukaryota; kingdom Metazoa; phylum Arthropoda; class Insecta; order Hymenoptera; family Formicidae; genus Trachymyrmex; species Trachymyrmex septentrionalis. The sequence continues at coordinate 773,154 of NW_017305179.1, forward strand.
TAGCAAAAATACTCTCGGTGATTTTCTTCCGAGAGGTGACGATTAAATCAAATTTGATAAGTTCTAAATGTTCTGAGTGGATTTGAGATTCTGGATATTTGGCACAAAGTCCACGCGCAACTCTTTACGTCACACAATCGTCACAAGAACGATTTCTTTTTATGAATAACAATGGTTTCACGTGACCTGGTTGTCAGCTACATTTCCCAACAATTTCTCCCCAATTTCCAACGTGGAAGGCCAAAGAGCCGCTTTACACAGATTATATATTTAAAATTACGTAGGATAAAGAACTTGAAGTTCACTAATTACACGCAGCAAAAAAATTTCATATTCCGCACGAACGTACACAGTCAAGGAAGAACATCTTTATGTAGAAAATTCAAGGTGTAAATTATTGAAAAGTTAAGGAAAACCATTTCAGATAGGATCAATATGTGAGACGAATCATCTCAAAATTGAATTTAAGATCTTGAGAGACGAAATAAGAAATATCCTTGATCGTTATTAATTGCTAAATAGTACGGCCCATTCCGTGTACGATTATTTCACTTAAGCATGAGATGGCACTATAGAATTCATGTGTTGTTAGAAAACCGTATTGAGATAAATTCACGAGAAGACATCTTTTGCTTTATTTTTCGTATTTATATTCGGTATAGTTTAGAAAGAAAAGAAATCGAATGCAGAAGTAGCGATAAATTAAGCTCATAATTCACAACAAGAAAATAATTTAATGCGTATTCGACGCATTCGTGTTACAAAGTCGTTCGAGTTGCCTAAGTCAACTTTACAATGCCAAGCTAATGTTATATCGATTCGCTTTATCGTCTATTGTTTTAGGACTTTATCAGCGTCCTGAAGATGTTGCGCGATAGTAGCTATAATATATTACTATTACAACGATCGTGATTTCCAAGAATAATCCTTAGTCTCTGTACGTTAAACAACAAATCGGTTGCAAATTTTGTAAACAATTATTAATAGTTAAGCAAGACATTTCCCATGTTAAACAATAATCGTTGATTAATATTTATTTATTCATTATCATTTCATACCTTCATTAAATGTAAATATTTATATATGAATATTTCTATTTGATTGTTCCTTTCAAATTATCACGTTTCCACGAATTGTAATCATTTCCACGAATTCCCATCGTGGTAAATACATCGCGCGCGTGTTTCTAGCATCCTTTCATAATTATGCGTAAAAGAATCATTTGCTCGCTAACGAGAGTCTCCATGAAATAATGCAGGCCATTAATGCTTTTATAATGGACTCTACGTGCGACCGCGGCTGTAGTATCAAAGCTGAAAGCGACAGCAAGGCAATCTCGGCGTAGTCGTTCAATAAATTGAAGATTTATCGTTTCCGATGTATTAACAATACAATACGTTGCGCTCGATGCTTTTAAATCTGGATGAAGAGTCCGTGAATATGTACGAGATGATTGAAAAGAACAGTCAAAAAATTTTAAAGCATTTGACATCTACATAATTTACAAGTATGAATATAAATTACGAACATGGACACATGGTTCGAAATATATCGGCAAAATATACGTATATTTTATCATCCAAACTTTTACATATAGCTGTCCATTTTTATTTTTTATAAATATATATTTTTTAAGGATTTATAAATATTATAACTATTCTTTGAAATAATCTAGCATCTTTAAAATAAAATTGTTCAACTATCGTAAAAAAAACTGAATTCCAATGCAAAAAGGAACAATCCAATTTTTCGGAATCACCTTTGTTTACTTTTATAAATACATGAAAATGTAATATCGTTGCTGATGATATTTTGTTTGAAATATTTTAGCAGAAAGAATACAGACAAATATTATTTCATAAAATTTCGTACATTTGTGTAATTTTTCTATTATTTCTAGTTATGAAATGTAAAGATACAAAAGCGTGGCTAATTAAATTAATTAATAAGATATAAAAAATAATGGCACAAGCACAGAGTACTACAATTATATTATTTTTGTAGCAATTTTAATTTTAATGCGTTTGAGTGATATTTGTATAAATCTTGTTTCTTTCATGCACTAAAAGTTCTTTAGAAAAATAATATTACGGATAAAACTTTTTTTATCCGTACGGCGTTACAATGTAAAAACGATTACCACTGAATTATAGCTTGCTTTAAATAATATAACATTTGCTGAAAATAATGTTTCTATGTTATATTTTTGTGTCCAATTCAATTGCCATATGAAAATATTTGATAAATTCTATACTGAGAATAATGTTTGGACAGTTTATTACATGATGTAGGAAATCACAGAGAATGTATAATATCGGTTTTGCGATACGATGTGTCGTCTGCAACATCGCTTTGGCGATCAATATACGTAATTACGTTATCTTACAATGTGCTGTTCATTATTGGTCATCTCATTAGATGCTATTCATTACCTTCATGTCATTATCGTGAATTCTAGATCGCATCTTTAAAATTGCCTGATCTTTAAAGTTTAAAAAGCTTGTCAAATAGGAAAAACAATATTAAGTAAAATTTATTTCAAGTATAGGATAATTACGTTAACATTATGGTTGAATAGATGAGACAACACAGATGATTGAGTGACACTAATAACCATAAATTAGTCTCTTATTTTTCTCGTTACTCGTGAAAGATAGCTCGTAATTATATTGTCAAATTATTGCAGGAATTACTCTCGTTATTTTAATCCATGCTGCATAATTTCACAACGCAAAGAGATACATGAGATGCAAATTAAATTTTGTAAACAAAAAATTTAATTTTATAATAGATATTAAAAAGAATTTTATTATAAAAACAAAAGACGACTACACAAAGAGAAGTCTCTTATTTTTCTCTACAATTTGCATGTAATTTTTTCAAGCAAAGTTAGGTATTATTTTCCTCTTTTATGCCATTTATATTTAAAATGGTACAATAGAAATATTTATTCTACCAATGACTACTGCTATATGTTTCTCATGTAGGTAACCTTTTCACATATGATGATGAAACCTATGTTTATTTGTGAACACATTTCATTCGAGAAAAATGTCACTTGTCGGATTTTTTATAAACCGTATTGAATGTTGGTATGCACGACACTTTATAAATCTGATTAATAAACTGTCAACTTTACTTTAGCAACAAACATATAGAAATGCATATCAAAATTTGAAAAATATTATACAATAAATTTTATGTACATGCAAAGCAAAGTTGACACGACGGAATAAAAAATGTAGTAGCAAATACAAGACGCAGTGAATTCATTTTACCTATTCAACAAGAGTTATTTTATATCGAAATAAGTATTATTAAAATTATTGTAAATAAGCCGCTTAACAAAATCTATTTTATTACGTTTGTGAAATGATGAATAATGATATACAATTATAAATTAAAAAATCCATTCACATATGACATACAAAAGCTTGTGTGGATTTTTTCACCGAACGTAGCTTCTATTTTCATTTTACTAGGTAAATTACGAGAAATTGGAAACAAATTCATTTGAGTGAATAGAAGTTGCATAAAAATTCTCGTTATACTATTATATATCATATACAGAAACATAAAATATCTGAAATTGCAGCATTTTTTTATACATGTAATTTGATTGATTGCACTTCGTTGAAATAAATAATCGAAATATTACACACGACAAAGGACGTATAAATTGTTTCTATAAAAATTACTGTTCTTATTCTTTATTTCTTAATACAAACTGCAAAGATTCTATATTTTTATAAACAGTGTTATAAATTGAAATATAAATTTTTTATTTAACAATTTATTTGATAATATTTATTTGATAATATTTATTTGATAATATTTTATTCGATAATTATTAGTAAGTCATTACCTTTTAAAGTATTAATATAGATATACATTTTTAATGATGATATACATTTTTGTATATATACATTTTTATATTAAGAAAAGACGAAGATTACGACTATAAGTGAGGCTATTTATTCTTCCAATAATATTATTACTCACTGCACGGCAGGAAATAACGTCGTTAATCAATGATAGAAGGGAAAATGGTTCACAAGAAATCGTATGAAGCAGATTTACTTGAGCAAGATGATTGACCTGGAGAAAAGTTTTGAGATATATCATTGCGTTGACATGTAAAAATGTAACTCTATGGTGATCTCATCTGTCTGGATTCTTTGATTAATCGTTTAAATCGCGAAGTGAAGAATGGAGTTAAAACGCTGACGAATGTAACACATGTATTACACGTTACATCTAAAATGCAACTGTAAATGTCAACAAGTTGTTATGTAATGATTCACGAGTATGTGGTAGGAACACTAAAACGATTCCTTATTAAATTCTTTATTTAATTCCTTATTAAATTCCTTCTCAGTGAAAAATGACAATGAAATCGATGTCGAATTAACGTCAATTCGACGCTCTTGACGTCGATTTGATGCTTTTGACGTCGAATCGACATCGATTCAATATCGATTCCATTATCATTTCTCACTGGGATTATTAAATTTCTTATTCAGTTTCTTATTCAAATCTATCTGTGTCCATTATTTCCATAACAAAGCATTTACGTTTAATTCAGAAACATTTGTTTTTCTCTTTATCCAGGAACGCGCTTACGAAATTTTAAAACATACTTATGACCACCTTATATACATATTTATTCATGTGTTTATTTTATAATTATTAGTAAAATATACGTCAATCTTTTATAAATTTTTTTATTTTTCGCGTGATTATACTGCAGTGACGTTTAATCAAATATTAAATATAATCAAATATTAAAATATTAGAATGAATAAATTTATTTAACGTTTTTTAAAAATATGTCATTCAACTAACTTCCAATTTTAACGATAATAACAATGTATATTGCAATAATAATAACATATGTATATTGCGAATCTATAAAATCATTAATTTATTGAGTATAATCCAGTTAGTGGCAACATGCGTCTTGTAAAGCATCACAAGGAGAACATTGTGGTATTCAAGAGATCTATGAATTTCTCACTACATCAAAGGATTTATCTAAGACGATGCGCAATTATTGCTAGAGGGCAGAGAGATCCTACGGGATATCTAAATCTGATTTTAATGGCCTGCAAACAGCGAACGGTACAAAAACAAACGTCACTGTTGGATTTCATACCCCGCAATGCATGCTAATTAAGGTCAACGATCATTAGAGTATATAGACATTTCTTTCTACATATAAAACGGAAATGTCAGAAGAAATATGTACGCAAGGATAATTGTAAAATCGCTAGCTAACAGCATTATTACTTTTCGAAATGTACGATTTCTCCCTTGAATATTTTTCCATAATATTAAAAGAGAGATGTATGTAGATATACTTCTATACATATTTTCACATTTTATGTACATACTTTTCAATGAAAAATTAAACAAAATGCAGATCTCTTTGTGATTTAAAAATGGAGAATTGGTACGCAATATTTATTTCCACGAAGAAATCTATTCTTCCAAAATGTGATAAGTTTTCTAAAGTTGCAAACTGTCATGTATATTTGATAATTATAATAATTTACAACTTGAAGATTATATGAATAAAGATTGCGTAAAATTCTCAATTTTTAAATCACAAAAAGATTTACATTTTACGATATTTTTCGCAATAAATTTATTTACAGATTTTCATTGAGATCATCTTAAAACGGTGCCAATTAAGCATAAAATTATTAAATTATTGCTTCCCGAGCAGCACAATTCATTGGTTAAATATTGGCGTACATTGAGAATATATTTGGCCAATGTTGCGCCGATTAATTGTGCTACTACGGTTGTCGATTTAATTTATAATATTATTATAAATAATTTAGTTTAGTTTCTAAGTCCGAAAACTCAATTCGGCGCGCAATTCGAGAGACAACTACAATTAAGTATTATATATAATATATAAGTGCACATAAAATTAATTAAAGCTCTCAAAATCCAACTTCGACCAGTATAAGCATTATTTTTTAATTATTATGTGTTTACAATATTTACTTGTTAAAACAAAAATTAAATTATTTTAAATTAAAAATTAAATCATTTTAATGCGAATAATCCTTGCACCGAATATTGTCGATGTGACGTCACATCGCCTAATGTAAAACGGAAGTGCTCGAATAAGAACAGGAAATTACCGCGTGCAGAGTTCATTCATGCCTGTTTAAAGTGGTTACATTAATCCAATTTCGCAGCTTGAACTCACTTCAAACTTGAACTGCACTTACGTGTTCACAATAATGAGATTAGCGAAAACGGGTAGATCGAACGGAAACAAGCCATTGGGTGAGACGCATGTTTTATTGCTCATCAAACTTATTTCTTTCAATATTATCGTAAGTAAGTGTATCTATTTCAAAATATGTCTAAAAATTAACATATTGCAAATGAGAACTGCATCAATTCGAAAGAAAATTTCCGACGGTTCTTAAGTAAGTACTCCGGGAGAGATAAAGTTTGACTTACTCATATCACTTAAGATATGACAAGAAGTAATTCCTCTCGTAGAGATTATTTCAGAATATATATATATAAATCTACTTCATAAACTTACTTCAAGACCGCCAGATGTTCTCCTAACTCCGTCGAATCCGGCGTTTCTAAAATATTGTTTACGAGCAATTGCTCCGCAAATAGCAAACCTGCTTTCGCGAGTTTTAAGCAAACACCTGAGTATCCTGCATTACGTGTAGATCAATGACTATCAGTCGAGTGTGATCGACGCGTTCTCATTTCACAGACGTATAATTTCGCCGCAGCATCGTATGCATCGACCCGTATGCGATATATTTATGTGGGCGTTCATTCTTCTTTCACGACATTTAAATTGTAGATAAATCGAAGTTCCTGCCGTCACAGACGGTGAAAAACTCCGAACGAATTGCCGATGAAAGCTTGATTTATCATATTTAATATGTATATCAAACATCTTCATTAAGAAGAAATTAATTGGCATTAATTGGCTGAACATTATATGGTTGTCTTTTAAACGTGCAATAAGTATCTGCACAAATTTGTGTAAAAATTTCGCATTTTTATCGCGTTAATTTTTATTTCAAATAAAAGATGAAAGTTGAGTGAATTTGAAGTTTCCAAACTAAAGTTAGAAATCCATCAAATGCATTCGTTTTTATTAAATTTGAATTCATATTTCTTGTCATCAAAAATCGTGCATTCGAGATTTGTTTGATTTCGTTTGCCTGGCAAACGTCGTTTACGATGCAATTCTGAGAGACAGAGATTTCCAATTTCTTTAAAATCTTTCTATTTATATTTATGAAAATATTTTTATGTTTCTGTATTTGTATTAGGTGTACAGACTTTGATTAAGTTGATTTATTCGTGGCAAAGATGTTTGGGAAAATAGAATTAATAAAAGGAGAAACATTTTTATTTGTATAAAATTATAATATTTTTATGTATAATACGCGTATTATTGTAATAAAACTAAAAATGCTTGAAAGAAATACAGAAATACGATCACGAGACAGAAGAAACTGCATGGCTATATCAATGATATTAGTAATATCTTAAAGATATAAAATTGTTTAGCATTATTAAAAATTAAAAATTATTTACGAAAAAAATCTATTGTTATTATAGAATTATGTTTAAAATGACTAGAATAATACAGAAAATTTTAAGAATAAATAAAATACATGATGTTTAGCGTACGATCCGCATGATTTTTCAGACATTTTCGACAGTTAAAAAAAAAGTTGAAATGTGAATATTCTATCATCTATTTTATACAGGCAACATACGATAAAAAAATTTAAAAAGTTTTTTTTATAAAAAATTAAAGGCATCTTAAAATTTTTAAATAGCATATTTTATTATAAGATTATGTTCTGTGTCTAGTCAGAGATTGTAAGTACTTGTACAAATAGTTATTACAAATAATGCTGCAAATTTGATATTAAGTATTAATAAAATCAATAAAATATTAATATAAATGACATTTCGATAATAATTCGTCTTGAAGATTCCTATCATGAAAAAAAATTGTTTGGTGCTGTTTTGAATTTAAGATGACTTTAACTTTTTATAAAAACAAATTTAAAAATATTTTTTTATCGCATATAGTAGTCTGTATAAAACAGATAAATATTCACCTTTCAACTTTGTTTTTTAACTGTCAGAAGTGTCTGAAAAACCGTGCAGACCGTGGATCATAAATATAAATTATATTATTATCAATTATATAAATTATATTATATTATAAAGAGTATAAAGATTATTTTTCTATTATGACTGTGTTTGAGGAAGTTGTTACCAGTGCTATTACGTTATTCAATCCTTGTTTTATATCTAATGAACGATAAAATGATACAATAGCATCGATAGCGCGTTTTCCAAACACAGTCTCTTATTCTTTCGATTGATCAGTAATTGCAAGCAATTCTGAATGCGAAAAACAAGCGCGGTGAATTACTAATATTTTTTTTATCTACTGTCGCACGTTACGTTATAACGAAGAAGAGCCGTATCGTTTCGCTTTTATTTTCATATCTGACGCAAAACAATTTTGTGTGTGCACGGCAGCATGTTTTAATTAAACCGCAGCTATCTGCCCGCACTTGCTGTTCGCATTCGCAAGTGTTATATCCATCGGGCGCACGTAATTCGTACGATAGTGACATTGTACACGTGGAATATAATATACGTGGCACTTGCGTGATGTGATCACGTTTCTTCGTATCAAAATAATCCCGTAATCTTTCGTAGACCGGCAACCCCGTTTGGAGTCATTCTCTTTTATTTTATAAACTGCTCGCTCAATTCTTATGAAACTGGTCTGTGGAGTAATTTGATATATAATGCTTTAATCGAATCTGTGATCAAAAATAAATTCAAAATGGTTGCAATATGGCGGACAGGATTTAAACAAAAATAATTTTAGAGAGTTTTTCATTGCGAAGTAATATCAAGTTTTTAGTTTTGATTTATTTGAAGGTCGCCAGTGGTACGTAAAGTTACAGTTACATTATTAATATTTAAATTGACTTTTAAACTAATTATGAACCCGGTAACATTAAAATCTTCCTCACAGAGGTTTCCTTTTTGTTGATTTCGTCAAACTCAGAGATACTAAGAATTATTCCAAAACCAAGTTTCACGATAATAAAATTATTTTTTGAAATTTAGAATTCTCATATCATAATCCAATTTTCAGCAACTCTGAAAACTTTTAAACAATATCTTCCATAAGTTATTTTGTTGGAAAGCTCTTGTCCTCAAAAAGTTAATTTTATGAAAATTACTCCGAATTTCTCTTGAAGTTTTATCCTTGTTTCAATATTGAATGAGATAAAATGAAATTTTCAGAAATTTAAATTACGTAATTAAAATTAATTGACGTAAAGCAATTATAGTAAATAAATTTCTTTTGCTCAAATAAAGAATCGAAATTTTGATAAAATGTTTGCCAATAACGAAATATACGCTGTGATTTCAAGATAAAATTCAGGAATTTTCATTTTTTAATAAGACTAAATTAAGTTTTAAAAATGATAGAGTTATAAGCGATTGAAAGTAAACGACTTTCCATCAAATTATACAAGTATATAAAATTGTATATAAAATAAAATAATGATAAAACGCATTTAACCAAAATGCATTTAAAAAGAATTAACATATGATTGGAAACGGGACCGTTTATATGTATTAAAACTTGAAATAACGAAGCGCCTTACCGATCCGAGTGTTAAGATGTTGAACTACTATATAATATACAATCATTTAAATTGAATTAATTTTATTGAAATAATATTGAAATTTGTTCATTTTTCAACTCGTCTGATAAAGTCGTTATTTTTTGTACTGTAAATATTATGTGTATTTACGTTGAGATGTAATTTCGCGTGGAGAAACGGGACGTGGCTTTTTATAAATCGAGAAACTATCTGAATACACCTGAAATTGCAATCATAGCACTACGCGTCATGCATTAGCGAATTATAACATAATTTTTTGCACGAAAACGAGCCTTACGATAGTGCCGGAACCGTCTAAAGTGTGTCCCTGAAAAATTCATCGTAGTCGATTGCGTCGCGAGACAGACATGTTGCACGTAAAATATTACCCGGAGCATATCCGGACGCTCGAGAAGCGAACTGTCCACGTTCTTGATATAGCACATACGCCGCAGTATGCCACGAGTTTATACGTTAAACCGTACCGTATTTTTTGCTCTTCCTCTTCCTTTTTTTCTATTTTTTTTTCTCTGTATTTTTTCTTTTTTTATACAATATAACCTTTAGATATTAATTTGCTTTTGAATGTACTAGCGTTCTGACTTCTCTGTACCGGAAATTCGTCTAAATTTCACGCGCGTGCGATTTAAACATTTCTCTGGTATATAAGATTTTCTTGTAAATTACGTGCTAGAATGATATCTAATTGCGTTTTACAGTCACAAATACAGATACGAAGCAGCTGCAAAGTTCTGAATCCTGTCTCTTTGGTAAATCAATTGACAGTCAGATAGTTTCTCTCTTGTCTCTCGTCGGGTAGAAAGACAAGAGTAGAAACAAACGGAAACAAGAAAATTACATGCGCGTTGCTATTTGCAAAACTGCTAATGAACCATCTCATTAACCCTTTTTACTATTCTATTTCTCTCTATTTCATTCCTCTATCTACATTGATTTGGATGTACGTTAAATGGAACTCAACCATGATATGCAATCATGTTAAACCTCATCTATTGTATGATGTAAATGGATGAATGAATATTTTCATTTAAATTTTAAATGAGGAAAGGCCCCCTATTATAAGATAGGTGCTTAATATGATATAGCGGCGTTTCCGCTAAACTAATAAACGCTATCTATTGATTCCACCATGAGTTTATTGTTCTCGGATTGAAAACTATTTAGTGGAAAATTCGTTATTAGATCATGCCTGTAGTCGTTGCAAAAAAAGATTTTAGAATTTGGTCTTCAAGTTTCATTGAGATGAGCTTTTAAACCTTGTTTATTATTTAATAAGTATTTAATAAGTAAATATTTGGCAATAAATTCTTCATACAGTAATAGAGTAAGATCGTAATTAATAGAAAAATACGTAATATGTTGAATTGCTTAATTACAGAAGTTAGATTTGATGATCATAAAACCATAAGGCATGGAAATCGTAATATGAGATACCCAGGATATTTCTAACATGAAATAATTTGCTTCTATGTCATAGTAAAAATCATTGCTAAAGTATGTTATTGTACAATAATAAAAAGGGTAATCGAAATAAACATCGATTCCACTTGAAGACGAGTCTTTTAGGTACATCTCATATTCATTTTGTACGCGCACTGGCTGTGTTTATTTATATTTTATAAACATTAAATGAAGTTTTTTAATTGCGGTACTGATGTACTTTGCGTTTTATTATCAATTTCTCGGAACATCTCATATTGGCAGCACAATTTTTTGACTTTGCGATTTGCTCACTTTTTACAATTCTTTAATTTATAAATAAAATTTGAATTAAATTTTACATAACATTATCTTAAAGCTTACTAAATTTCTTCCAAAATGACCTATTATTTTTTTTAATTCTGCCCATAAATTTCTAGCATTTCTCCAAAATGATCTTATAAGGGGCCTTTCCTCTATCAATACTGTAAATACATGAATTATTATTGAATTATTATAGTATGAATTATTTCGAAGAAAAACCTTTAAATGTTGCATGTGAATTTTATATTGGAAAAATGGTATCATGGAATAGCCATAAAAAATTTATGAGGTTGGAAATGTTTCAATCATGTATCAGTTTTCGATCGATTTTAACTATGAATAGCATTTTTATTCGTATATATTTTTTATCTCATTTGCGAATCAGTTGTAAACAACTTTTTTATATATTTAAATCTTAATTTAATTGCAATGTTATTCCGATAAATTACAAAATAAATTGTCCTGATCAAAGATTATTATTTTAGACAGTATCAGTGAGCATCAGCGTTTTGACGTTGACTTTTATATCGATCGACCGGTGGTACGCTATATGTTTCCCATTGAGATTCAAGTCCACGACAGCCCGAGCGAAAACCGCTATCATTGTGATCTGGTTGATATCACTGCTTTTTGGTAAGCATATATTATCATGCGTAAGTATTTTTAATAATTGCAAATTATTTTAATTATTTTTTAAATATATATAGCTAATAGAAAATTAATCTTACTGTGACATGTATATCAATTGCTGTATTTTAATTCATCAATAAATATAATTTTAGTCTGTCTGGAATCAATAAAAAATAAACGATGCTGCTATTTATGCCGTACATGTAAAGTTTAAATCGCAAACAGTTTTCCATTTTCAGTTTAAAAGTTTGTTATATGAATCAAATGTTCTTGCTTGAGAAATTTCATACGAAAATTACGGAACACGTTATTTACAGAATACTTACTATATTTACAGAATATTTACGATATGTTTACATTGCAACTTCTGATACTATAATAAAAAGTCTAACGGGAGATACTGTATTTTATTTGAAAAAATTTGAACGTTATTTCTTAAATATTTAAACGTTATTTAATTGTTAAGTGTTATAATTTTATATTTAGAATTCAGTACGTGATATAAAATCAGTGTATTTGCCCTATTAATTTTTTCTTAGCGGTTTCCGAAGAAAATTCGCTCGCAAGTGTGAAACAGAAGTACAATTTTATCAATATTCTACGTATCTCTTGATTAGATATTCCAGAACTACTGGTGTTACACACGGTGCCGTCAAACAGTCGAGTGCAGACTATATTATTCACGCAGTGTGTCTGTGCGTGGAGTCAAGAAAGTCAAACTACCTTCACGATTGTCAAGCTGATCTTTTTGTATACGATGCCATTGCTTTTCATGAGCGTCGCGTACTGGCAGATTGTACGCGTTCTTTGGAAAAGCGATATTCCAGGACATAATTGTAAGGAAGATTCCATTTTAATAATTGTACCCATTAATTATCTAATCGATTTTAAATGGCACAATACTATCTTACATATTTATTATTTCATTTGATTTCGCTTCCTTTCATTGAGAACTCCTCTGCTAAATAATAACAATCTATTGTACTCGAAACAGCTTAACCTTTCCAAGTATCAATGTAGAACATATGTCCTGAGATTGAAAAATTCTCTTGAGAACATGAATCTGGTACGCTTGTAAAATTCTCCGGAGAATATGAATCCCATTGTAAACAGAAAAAGTAAAAAATTTATCTTTTCTCTTTTATCCTTTTCTAGTGTACCATTAAAACATATAAAATAAGTCATCCAATAGAGCATAAAATATCTCCGTATCTTGTTTGTATAACAGGTATAAAAAGGTATACAGAAAAAAATATTTGTTTCGATCAAACAGTAAAGAACATTTCCGAGCTCTACGCAAAAATTTATCTAATTTTTCCATAATTCCATCGAAAATTATAAGAGAGTCCTTTTTTTCACTCTTCGCGAGAGATCTGACAATGATATTTTATCCACTGCACATATATTAATTTATAATATATATGTACAATATATATTCGAAATGATTCATTGAAAAGATCTATAGAGTTTCATACACGACAAATGGGATGTTTAAATAAAAATTTCCTTTCTACAATAGATTCAATATACTGGTCACGTTATTTATAATGATAATAAAACCAATCCACTGAAATTGAAACTATATTATATCTCTAGATTATAATACAAGCTGCTTATTTTGTAATCCCCTTTTGAAATAAAACAATCTGAATTATCTGGTCTAAACGACCGGAAATGGCTTGTCGATACGTCGTACTGTGTATTAGTCTCAAAATAAATTTTATAGAAAAAAATAAATTAAAACCAAATAAAAATTAATAAAACGAAATAAAATGTAACATAACAGAGTACTTATAGAATTAGAAATTTTATAGTTATAAATCGAAAAAATTTATATTGCATAAAGATTAATAAAGTAGATGTTATACTTATATGTTATACTTATATGTTATACTTTAATTTATATAATAGTTTTTATTTTACTTTTTTATTTCGAACAAGAATTCTCAATAAATCTTTGTTAATTTGTTTCATTAAAAATTTATTTTAAAATTAATCAAAACACTGTTCAAAAATACAATATTGACATTTACATTGAAAATAATTGCATGTGCCGTATATTATTATTAAAATTTTTAATTAAACTTCTAGACAGCTTCAATCGAAGCAGAAAATTGATCCTAGGAAAAGACACCATCTTTCATGACAAAATGTCTTGTTCCGATTTGTTAGAAATAAAATCATCAATGAATTAATCAGTTTGTAATAATTTTTAGTGTCTACCAGAATCTGTCGTTCAACTGAGATTCCATTGTCGGGAGGTGGAAACCCGGAAGGTCAACTGAGATCTCGACGGAAAGCGGCGAAGATGTTAGTCGCCGTAGTCATCACATTCGCGATATGTTTCTTTCCTGTACACTTGCTCTCTATTTTAAGGTGTGTCTCACGATATTGTGTTCTGCATAGCACATTATGGTAACAATGTTTAATATATTGCACGTAATTTTCGCGTTAACGCAGAAATATTTCAAATGTTGAAATCAAATACTTTATACTCATTAAACTTTGATATCGCTGTCGAATGATCGACATCACCTGACAAAGTGAAAACTGCATTAACATTATGTTAAGAGTATTTTTTATATAAAACGACAGACTTTAAAACTCGGTAGGTGTAATATATCTCATTCCATCAATTTTATTAAATCTACAAAACGTTATTATTAAATTAAATGCTGTATTACGAGCGTTAAATTAAATTAAGCGTTAAAAATCAAAAGATAATTATCGCATCCATTGCTTTTGGAACATTTTGAGTGTATTTAATCTCATGAAATTCTGTTTAAATCTGATACGAATAATTGTGACACAAAAACGAGTGGAAATAAAATATATGTATAACAATCGAGAACTTATAACATTTTCATCAATTTTCTGGAACACCCGAAGTTTCACCAAGACTTTTTCTCCAATATATATCGCAAATTATTTTCGTACCATACTTGGTTAACTTTCCGTTCTTTTATCGCAGATAATCTATATCAGTCTTCTTCCAAAGTAATGTCATTTTTCATTTATAAATTGACAATTTAAAACCAATTCGTTCCAGTTTTCATTATATATATTACTAATCTATTAAAATAAATTTATTAAATGTGAAACAAGTTTTTTTTTACTTTCTATTCTGAATCGCTTATACCTTAATTCAATCTGATTTTTTTAATTAAAAAGTGATTTTAAATTAATCAAAGAATTTATTAATACACGGAAAAAAGGAAAAAAAAATCCCTAGTTGCAAAAAATTCTAAGAACAAAAAAAGATGGCATACCGCCATCAGCAGTGCCTGCATGTGGAAGCGACAAATTACCTCTGACCAAATCGATTACCCCCCAAATTTGGAAGTCGCGGTACTACGAGGAATAGAGACTCGACCGTGCAGGCGTGCGCGTTTAATGGACGTAAAACGTCTATGTTCTTAAACATGTTTGCATGCGCAATCGGGAGTCTGAGAAATCGTGAGACTTATCTGAACAATCTGACATAGCTCAACATGATATATGATAACACTAACTGAGCAGATCTGCCACATAGTGATCTATGTAACTATCGATGCTTAGTTATGCTATCCCACACACGCTTCCGAAAGTCATCGTCTTCTAATCGCTATATGAACAAAATCTGTCAATATCTCGCGCATGCGAGAAATTAGCGAATTCTTTCTTCGATGTTTCGAATGACTTAAGCAACTCTACCACGATCAAATATAACACATTTTTATGAAATATTTATTTAGAAATGAAATATTCTATATGTCGTTGATAAAACTGTCGCAATTATCTTCTAAAAACCGAATCGAAGAACAATTGTTCAAATAATGGCCATCTAGTGATAAATTCTCAAATTTCCATCATACCAGAATGGTCTGGAAAGATCTTATTCTTCTTATATAAAAAAAAGAAAAATAATATTAGACAAATGAGTTGAACTGAATTCTATTTCATTTTGAGAAATAAGAAAAAACAATAATAAAAACTGAATACTTTATACAAAATTATTAAATATATTAAATATAACAATATATCAATACTGTCGTTTTGTATGTAAAAATAATCTTGACATAATAACGAAACAATCTTTGCTCATTATTCAATTTAATATTCGATATAAATAATTTATATTGTGCTATCACCTATAATTAATATCATCTATAAAAAAATTTACATTTTTCCTTGACAAGCTAAAAAGAAGTTTATTGTTATAAAGATTATAAAAACTTGTATAAGTAGACATTATTTTTTGTCTCTACGATTAATACAATATAGGTTATAATTATTGTGATAACAATTGTCTCTACATTTTTTATTTATATTAAAAATATAGAATCGATATAAGCGATTGATATATTGATGGTTCACGATATACATTGCCAATCAGTGGCGACAAATAATGCTAATAATACATTATATACGGAAATTAAATTATTATTTTAAAACTATAAGAATTACATAAAAAATTCCAAAGTAATTTTTTTCAAACAAGAAAAAATATGAAGTAAAAAATATTGATAAAAAATATTAATTTTTAATGTCTAACATTTAATATTTGCAATAATTTTGCGATTATAACTTTCATGACTGAGAAAGTATTTTTAAATCAATTTCTTTCGAACTATATCGATTTCTTTATACCGTTTTTGCTGTAAATTATCTTATTGTATTATTAACATTGGTTTATAATTGTTTAATATTTAGTCTATTAATTAATTGTTAAAAATTCGTTTCAGCTTATTAATTAACAATTTTATAAATCACAAAGGAAATTAATAATAATACCAATAAGAGCCAACACAACCAACGCGTATATACGTTTTATTATATAATATATGATTAACTTGTGTTAGCTCTCATTAGCATTATTATTAATTTTTTTGTGATTTAATCTTTAGAGCCTTTTCTTAAGTTCAATTTTGTTTTATTTTATAAACTTGATCTTGTCTGTAAAACATCCTTCGGCTTGCATTCGTGCTGCGTACTGGGAAGGACTTCGTTCTTATTTTTCCATTTATATTACGTTATTATAAATATAGAATATATATTATCAATATAAATTTGTTTTAGATGTACCATGGCGTTACCGTCGAATCAATGGACGATCGCCATTAGCCTAATTGCCCATTGGCTTTGTTACTTCAACAGCGCAGTGAATCCTGTCATCTATAATTTTATGAGTGGTAAGAAATCGCGGATACTGACACGTCGCTTTTAATGCACAATGCCCAACGTTACGGTCTGTATTAAGAATGCGCTTTTACGATGTTAGCGCATATTTAACATGTAGTTCACGTTACATATACTATAGAGTTGCAAACATAAAAGCACACATTTATCGATAAAAGAGCATTCTGAATACGAGCTTACGTCTCTCGAATCGTCATGTTGAAAAAAATTTCCGATCCAGTCGGATTTATTCTGGAATATCCCGCGTATATGGATATATGCGGTAACATTTTCCGGATACGGAGTTCCGTATACAAGATTACCGAATGTACGAAGTGACTTCTATTAAAATGCATGACACGTCCGAGGTACGCAATACTCTTCTACCGTTGTTGTTGCTTATTCACAGCGCGAAACTAGTCTGTTCTTCACGCTGAATTAACTCCCGCGGCAACGACTGCCAAAATTTTCATTTCACTTTTTTTTTGTTTTCGTAAAAAGACTAAGACGATTCTGGCCGGACTTTAAATGAACTTGCACAAATCATAACGAACGCAACGTAAAAACGAGTTTTCTCGATGCTTTATCAAACAGAGAGAGAAGTATCTTTTAAATTTTTTAATTAATCACAATAAAAAAATTTGAATCTTTTACTGAGAAAGAAGTTTTTCGGAAAAAGGCCAAATATTTCTAATATTTCTGTTTCTAGTTTATTATATTATTTTTTGGGGGCTAAAAATAATAAAAAAAATTATTAATTTTATCTCTGTAATTAGTAATTTTTTCTCTGCAATTATAAAGCTTGACATTTTATCCCCAATTTCGAAGATTAACGATTTAATTTTACTTACATTAAGCTTATATCATTTTAACTAAATTCGAAGATTATATTAATCCTTTTATCTATATCAGACAGGTCCATTAAATCTGTATACGTTTCAGCGAGAATACGTGTGCAAAACTGATTAAAACGTTATCGTAATTTAGATTTTGTATGCGCAAAGTATCGCGCAATCATTGTACTATATTTTAATGGCATATCCTGGAGATTAATTAAAGTAGATGATCCTGACATAAACCTGTTGAAATCTGTAAGTTATGCGCATATCAACTTGTCATGTGTCATTTTCATGTCACAATAATTTCCACTCAGCTGATTGTCAATGATTAATAATAATAATCATAAATTATCTATCAATAATCACTTATAATTAATTCATTATTCGAAGGCAATCAAACATCAAATATTTTTATTGAAAATAAAAAAATAATATTTAAATAAAATATGAAATTGTTTTAGTAAATCGTGCCTGCGAATCGATCATTTTTGTCACGTCTCATTCTGTCATTTTTCATTTTTTATATTTACATTACGATATATTAATATTTGTCTCTTATATTTTTATATAAATATAACATTAGTATTTTAAAACATATTTTAAAATATTTTGAAATATTAAATATTGTATGATTAATATTCTTGCAACATTAACTTTATAAAATAAACATTAAATTTAAAATATGATTTGCTAAATATTATACGAATATTGTACAAAAAAATTTAATATTTTTTTTATCAAAATGCATTTTTTCTATTCTCAAATTTTATATTATAAAATAAATTCTCGTATTTTAGATTCTACGTTTAGAAACAAAATCAAATACTATTTCCATTATTTACAATAAATAATTAATTTACATCGATTAATTTTATTTTCTTTAAGAAACGAAAATATACCAGAAATAATTGTTTCGTCGCGAAACCGCGATTCTGTGGATGTTATTGCGTCTTTTACACCTCTTTCCCGGAGAATCTGGATAACTCTGACGTTTCGTCGGCCGCCTCTTGAATCATTTCTGGCTCTTCTAGCCCTATTTGAGGAAATCCGTTTTTTCCTTATACTTCTCAAAAGATAAGATTAGGTCCATCGAGAAGAATGTAAACATTCGCATATAATCTGTGAACGGTCACAATCTCCTCGCTGAAACAATTCGATGAGGTTTTCTAATTCGGATTGCTTTTCAATTATGAGTCGTAGATTTCGGTTTTGTCCAGTCTCGCAAGACGATTAATTCGATCCACTTCGTATCTTCGTAGGAGTCTTCCATTTCATATATTAATCCCTTGCAAATCGAGCTCTAGACAATCTTTTTCTTGTTCATTCATATCGTATTTGAAGCTCCTAGATTCCAGTTATAGTTTCGTTTTTTGGAAGAAAGTCTTTTCGCGCCATTGTATCATCAGTTTTCCCCGCAATTCGGTTAATTTTTTAAATTAGATTCGTTCGTAGTTTAGTAGACATTATACATTAATGTAATAAAGAAAAGTACTAATACAATAGTATTATAAACAAAAAGACTCATGAAATAAAAAATGCTAAATCAGTTACTCATTACAACATTTGAAATTCAATATGTATATTCCACAAGAGGTAACATAAAATCCGGAATAACAGAACATTTTTCGCGCAATTAGTATTGCTACCAAAAAGATCTCATGTTTCCGATATGCGTCTTTGTTTTAGTTTATTTCAACGTGAACATCTCGTTATTATATTGTCAATATCATATCAAATTTCTTTCTGACATGATAAAAAAAATAAAAGCTTTATTAATATACCAAATATTTTAACATAACGCAAATAATTCTTGCTCTATAAACAATTTTCTTAAAATATTCTTCTGTTTTATGAAAAAAAATATTTATTGGATATTGTTTATTTTGTTTTAAATAATAAAAAATTATTAATAAATGAATGGATAGATTAGAAATAATTAGAATAAAATTGGCGCACATAATATCAAACTTAATATTTATTAGTAATTATTAATAATATTATTTCTTTTCTCAAATAAACCGTATACTATTTATAATACTATGTTTAAAAAATATATGTAAAATAGACAAAAATATATTAAAACTAGTCAATATAAAAAATATTGTCAATCTTTTCATTCACACTTTAATAATATATTGAAAAAATTCTTTCTGTTTTCTCTTGGAGAAAAATTCTTCTTCATGTTTTATAACATTTCTTTACAAAAAAATATAGAAAGAAAAAATGCAAACTTTAAAAGTTATTCAAAATTTTTCCAAAAAGAAAAAAAAATTGAAACAACATATCTAAAATAAACAATGTTTCTCTATCGTATTTTATAAAATTGGACCTTTATTGTAAAATATAAGCATTATAAAAATAATTGAAATAATTAAAATAATTATAATAATTATATTTTATGTTCTAAAAATGTCAGATAATTTTACTTATTATAATTTTTCTTTTTTCTATTTTTTATTTTTTTTCAACACTGTTAAATCTGTAGTATCAAATTTAACTTAACACGCGAATCGCCACTGCTCCTACTAAATATATTATTATTTTTTACTAAAACGATAATTAAATTTGACATTATATCGTGTCAATTTGACGCTACATAATGTCAAATGTAACCATTGTTTTAGTATAAAATAACGATATGATTGAGTAGGAGCAGTGGCGACTTACGTTAAGTTAAATTTAACACTACAGAACATAGATTTAACAGTGAATGTTTTCGAAAATATAATCAAACAAAAAAATATGTGATATTGTTTAAAATAGTCTAAATAATATTATTAATACATCATATCTTTATAGTGTTCTTAATTATCATTTTCATTTTTTTGCAAATCTTTTCTTATAAATAGAATTTTTAATATACGTATATTTTTATTGGATTTAAAGATAATTTTTTGCAAAAATCTTCGTCACTCAAATCGATAATAAGTCAACGATTAGCAAATTATGCATATTCCACACTTAATATTAATTATAATTTATCGTGGTTTATCCATTTTAAAACAATAGAGAAAAGTTCCATCTATCAATAATACTCTTTTTTCTTTCTTTTAATATTTTTAATTTTTTCGGAAATAATAACTATGAAAAATTTATTGTGAGTTTAAACTATTTATATAAATAATTCAAACAATATTCACCGATTTATTCAAAATTAATAAATTTCAAAGCAAGATAAAAAGTTATCTATCATTCTACGCAACAGCGGAGTTGCGTTCATATTTTAATATTAATGTTACATTTATGTAAAAAAATAAGAAAGATAAACATTATATTGGTAGATTGTATTGTATACAAAATTGAGAATAGTAGATATAGAAATGTGATAAAAATGATCGATTCTCTGGTTTATTAAAATACTATTTTAGATCTTATTTTTATATTCGCAATAAAAATATTCACTTGTAATTACATTAATTTGTAATATATATTCTTATGTTCCTAGCTCATTATATATTTTAGTATAATTTTCACGTATAATTTTCACGAATTAAATTACTTCAATTAAAAAGTTGATTCTTTACTCACGAATATGATGCGCAACAGCGAAGTTAACAGCAAAATTAATCTATAACACATAAGTATAAGAAAAAATTTAAGAAGTATTCAAAATAATTAACAGTCTTAAAAAAGAATAATTATTTTTCTTGTTAAATTTTATAATATTTTTAAAAAATATTTAAAATAATTATATAATTTTTTAATCTTTTTATCGTTAAGCATATGATTCCATAATTTTGCAAATAAAAGTCTCTTTATTCTATAATTTTCATTTAAATCTAAAAAAGATAAAAAAATAATAAAGGAATGCTATACAATGAAAATAGCATATATTATTATATAAAAAAGAAATAACTCACCTCAAGATTGCTCCGCCGTCACCCGATGCCTCCTAAGCCTCCTCCTCCTCACACAGGTCAGAGTTCGTTGCACTCGTACACAACACCTGCGTGAACGCAATTAATTTTTATTTGCACTCTTGATTTTTATTTCACGCACGTTTATATTGCGAAAAAATGACTGCAAAAATCGTATAATCGCGTAAAACTACAAACATTCGACACACTCGCAACATCTCATAAATTAATACAATAAACGAATTTCGTACCGCAGAGGGAATTTGCGAAAATTTGCGTGCAATCAATTTTCAGCGATGTACCTGTTGCTCCTATCCATTTTCATGTATTTCCCGTATACATAACAATAACAACGTCAAATATAATAATGTAGTTCGCCTTTTATGTAAATTACTATCTTATATTAACAGAAAGTTCCGAATGCAAATAGATATGAATTATAATAAAATAAAAGGTAAATATGTATCTTTGCGAAATGAAATGTTCGAGAAAACAGAAGCTTTGCCAAGCATCCATGCAATAAATTTCAACGTGGATAAATTTCTACGTTGTAACAAGTTAATTGTAGGAGTTTATTCGGAGTTAACTACAATGGCTGAGAATATCAATAATCATTATAACCATTCGCATGGTCGCGTTTTGCATCTCGTGATAATTCTCGCAATGGCACTTCGAAAATGAACAACCCACTCGAGCAACTCGAGTTGCTACCTACTTCGAATCTCACCTTACGAATGATAACAGCAAAGCGACCTTGAGTAAATATGTATGTATCGTATACCTTTACCACAAACGGCAAACACTGAATATCGCGTGCTAACTGTTGCGACGTATTTTCAGGAGAAATATTATACGCCGAAATATCACACTATGTATTACGTTCCTAATTGCGGTCTCAATTATTTATTCGTAAAAAGACGACATATGGCGTACCTCTCAGTTTCTCGAATTACTTGAAGATTCGTATATAATACTCTCAATTCGTACGCATTAAGTATCTAAAATGCTTAAATTCGCGAAAAATTCAAAGCTTGACGATGTATTCATTTGAGTTATAAACAAGTCGTTAAAGAAGCAATCGTCGAATATTATAAAATAATTAGAATTGCTTCTTTCTTATTTCGTCGCTGATAATCAATCTCGACAAGTTTAACGAAATCGGAAATCGAAGAAATTAAGAAATCACGCGGAGTGAGAATAAATAATTAATTATATATTCATAATAATATTCTGCAATAATTGCAGAAGAGAATAATCGCGGCTCTTAGTATCTACCGCGATGTAATTCCGACGAGTAACGTAAAAACACGCGGAGCGATTTACGCCACTATCCCTTCGCTTGAGCCCTGGCGTTCGAATGATAGCACGACGACCGTCCGACCTTGTTTTACACAGCGCGGCGAGTATGTTTACTGCGCGTCGACTTTGTCTACGCAACGGTTTTTTCCTTTTTCTTTCACTCTTCAAACGTTTGATTACTGAGGTTCATTTCTTTTGTCAGAAATTAACGTCAGTAATAAAAAAAGAACATCGAGATTTGAGTATATTTAACGCAAAGCACTTCTCTTTTATGTGTCTCGTATGATTTATATAAAAATAGTAAAATATTTATTTTTAAAATATTAAATATTTTAAATATTATACGTGAATTGTATCACGGAAATATTGGCTAGCACACGTACCAATATTTCTATGACGCATAGTTCGCATATTAAATTCCGTCATTACTTGTCAGACATTACTTGTCTGACTCCCGTTGGGATAATATATATTATAAATTTATATCGTGTAATATTAAACTAAGTCTTATATTTCTTGTTATCATTCCTTTGTACAAATTGACTTCTTACATTTGGAATAACGAATCTGTGGAGAATGGGGTCACTTGGCTTTTCAACGAAGAGACAAATTCCCAACGGCTATTCCCAACTAGAAAGTAAGGAAATGCTCATCCTCAGTCTTACATAGAATTTGAAATTCAACATTGTCACAAGATTATTATTAAGACATCTACGGATGGTATTTGTGGATTCGCTGATGATGATTTGAACCACATAATTATATTGAAATTTCCGCAACAATTTCCGCGCTGTGTTAATGCTCTTATAGCCTGTAATATATTTGATTATATTTCTAAAGTATTATCACGAGAAATACACACAAGAGAGATGTCTCGCGTCAAGTATATGCGTAACAGATCGGTATTTACAAGAGAATCATAATTGAAATACGATTCTCGGAATAAAATATATATATATATTGAATATTCTATCTTTCGCGTTTCAAATTGAACAAAAGATTACTATTGTTTTGCATTTCGTTTTGTCGAAACCTTAGACCTGATTGCACCAACGTTACTTTGACTTTAAGCAAGACTTAAAACTCTCTATCTCGTTTTAAAGCAAAAGAGAAACAGAGACAAAAAGTTTTAAGTCTTGTTTAAAGTCAAAGTAACATTGGTGCAATTGGATCTTATTAACATAAGTACAAATTATTATTACTTTTCTTTGCGTATTTTTCCGGAAAAATCCGTGAAGTAACCCGAATTATGTGTATAATCCTCTTAAGATCATTGGCTCGTGCACCTATCACAAATCTTGATCCGATGCTACTGTTGACTTTAAGATCCATTTCTTTACCACGTAATTCCTCGTTCAATCTTCTTCCATGTTTCCTCATATATGGGACTCCATCCTCTGGAAAAATAAGATTAAAGTGAAATTTTAACTCAAGAAAATAAAAATTCAAATATGAAATTACAATAAAAATATTTATTTTCTCTTAATTTATTAAAATTAAACATTATCAAGATGCAACAAATTCACGAAAATAAATTTTATTCTTTAAGCTTTAATATACTTTAATAGAAAAAATAAATTTCATTTTATGCAATAATGTTGCTAAAAAGGAATAATTAAAAAATAGTAATCTTAACATTTTTCAACTTAGGATTTTCAACTCGTATTAATCTCCAGAAAAAAAGTTATTAAAGTATTTTATATTGTACGGTATAATTAAGTTACATAAAAATTTTCGGGAGTGTGTTGGAAGAACTTGGAGGATTAGAAAAAAAAAGGAGAAGAAAACAGAAACGCGAACACGGATTTAGTGGACTTTAGGCGAGGGTTTACGAAATGCATGAATTAAATGAGTGGACACGCGAAACTCGAGATTTAAGCAAGGCCACCACATTAGGTGAACGAGAATCGTCGCTAGAGAATCTCGCAACGCGCGTTAAAAAGACACCCAGAAATCATTCGGTGCTCTACTTTACAGGTAAGTTCCGGCGGGAGTTCCGCCGTAGTTTTCGGGAGTGTGGTACGCCAAGCAAGGAACGAGCGATGACGCTGCCGACGATACGTCGGAATCCGCCGCTGAGTAGCGACGAGTACACGAGAGGGTACCGTATGAGCTTGCGAAATCGACCATTTTGATGCGTGGCGAAGCGAGTACCGTGGAAATCGACAAAAATACATCTCGACCTCACACCTGACATGCAAGCGAATATCATAGCCGAGACAGCGTTTAACGGTGAGATGAGAACGGACTCAGATATCGACGCTCATTAAATCGATTGTGATTAGCCCATAATAACGGTGAGCCGTAGTACATACAATAGTAGTTAATTCCTCCCAATCGCCTTATAGACATCGAATTTATTATTATTATATTACGCTCCATTCCATTGCTAAAGCTTAATGAGACTTTACTAAAATAGAAGATAATTAGGAAATCTGAACCAAGAGTATTAAAGGTGGAATAACATTTTAGATTTAGCAATACGGACTTATTATTTATTGCATTGTATCTATTGAAATAATGCTTGTGTAGAGAGACACTGTTAAAACGTTATTGGTCGCATTCAATAAAACGTTTATTACACAATTGAAAGATTTTTTTCGCGTTAATTTTTTGATGGACAATTAGATTACACAACTAGATCTAGAGAAAGAAAACTTCAAAAGTTGTAAAATAAACAATAAAATTAAAACTAAAGGCAAATAATAATAAACAACTGTGGGAATTAGTATGCTGTAATGCTACGTTTAGAATTACAGCGCACTAATTACAGCGCAGATATTTACTCTTTTAATTTTATTATTTGAATGTCGAGAGCTATAGATTTTGTTGTTGCAAAATAAACATTCTACCCAATGCGGCCATTTTCAAATATGAAGTATTTAGTAGATTTATCTTTTTTGTGCTTATTGTTAGACTTAGGTTGTGCTTATTAGATCGGATATATAATTAATATATATATTAATAAATATATTAATAAATATTACTTTTAGTGATGAGAATGCAGAAAATAATTGACACAGCAGATTGTTGATTTATTCGAGGATAATCGTGCGTCGATTATGCTTTCCCCGTATTTATTTAATGAAATATTTAATGATAATTCATCGAGAGAATTTCGATCGACTCCGGATAACTGATACTGAAATCATGATATTAATATTTTATATTAGCGATCGTGTAATTATTAGATATGCATACAATACACAATTATATAATGTCAAACAAACGGTTGATACTTTGAAAGAGACGCATGTCTTTCCACGTGCAAGAGATTTACTCTTAAATGATAACAATCCCGAAAAATGACTCTGGTAATTGACTCTAATAATTATTATGTTCCAAAATTATCGTGTTTCGCGTGAAACAAATGTTCATTTTTTGAAAGAAAAGAAAATGTTACAAATGAATATCAAAAGCACGATGAAAACGAATAGTGATCGTTTAATACAAAAAATAATCAAATTCAAAATGCCTTTGAAGGAACTGTTAGAAAAATAGATGTGTGTGAACGAACAACGAAACGGATATGTTGAGCATATCTAACAAGGGATTAATTGAAATACGTGGAAACGAGCTTATCTGAAATCGACCTCTGAATGCAGAAGCCAATAGTCGATATCGGAGTTAACTTCTCAAATTTCCTCAGTGAAGATCGAGAGAACTGGTTCCAAATCTCCTAGTACCTGGAGGCTTACCCAGTTACTGATAGAACATCTAGTGATAAAATCAAACAAAGCGTTTTAAATAGATACAAATATTCAATAGAAACAATCACAAAAGTTGATTAATACCCATTTCTACCAAAGTACTACAAAGAATAGATTAACTTTAATCTCAGTTAACTTACTCTTTATCTTTTTCTAATTCTTAGAGCTGGAACAAAATAGAGTTAATTGAATTGAGATTAAAATCAAACTACGATAATAGAAACGGGCATTAGATAGAACAAAGAATAAATTGAATCGAGATTAAAGTTAATCTTACGTTAATAGAATAGATTCAATTAACGTCAAAAATTTTGTGTCCACATTCAGCAATTCCCTGATGTAATTTTATATCAAACGACATCTGTACGTAATGATAACCGCACGTAGCATTCGCATCACGATTATGAACCTAACAAAATTTAAGAAAAACTGAACTGAAGAAGTTATCTGCGATTTACTGATTTCACGCTCATTGAATCAAAATCGCTCTGAAAATTCGAAATCTTCGAAGGTGATATCGTAACACTCTCTCTCTCTCTCTCTCTCTCTCTCTCTCTCTCTCTCT
>NW_017305179.1:800787-802422 GCF_001594115.1 Trachymyrmex septentrionalis
TCCCACCCCCTCCCCCTCTCGCGAAATATTAAAACAACGGATGAATATTTCGTGACATTTGATCGTCCCAATGAAAAAACAGACTTTAATTAAAATCGAGCATACAGCGGCATCGGGCGTCATTAAAATAAGTCTAAAAGAGATGCGACTGGTACGAATTGCGAACAGAGCCGCCATCTTGCGCATACGTAAAGTTCGAAATATTTATTAAGATAAAAAAAATTAGCGAGTTACAAAAAGATGAAATCAATGCAGTTAGGTTACGAATATAATAATTATCTAGCGGCAATCGCGTTTTCGACATACCTCGGCAAGAAGATAAATCTATAAGAAGTACCGGGAATGATTCCAATCGACTCCGATTCCTCCCCACTGACCCGTAATAACCGAAGTCCCGAAACTGGTAATCGTTCACGGCACTCAAATAACTCAAGTTATAATGAATTTCATACGCGACATTTCGACAACAATTCGATCTTCACACGCGAAATTCACTCTTGACAGAGTAAAACTACGCGAGAAATACCGAGCGATTCGAACGCGACTTCGCAAACCGTTGTGGCGTCTACTAAACTGGCGGCGATTTGAAATGTATTTAAGCATCGAAGCGGCGGACCAATCGCAACGGCGAGAGCGCGTAACGTAAGCAAGTTTAGCGGGTATTTAAACGAGCCAATCGCGGCGCAGTAATTTCGACACCTTGCATCTCCCGCGTTATTTGAATTTTTTGCTCTCAGAATCTTCGCTTTCTCTCTTCAATGACCGAAATGTCGTTTGTTACTCACTGAAGACCAACACTTTATATGTCGTACGACGAATTTTTTAAACACTGTTGATTGATTATAAAACAGAAAAATCCGAGAATTTCTTTTCCCTGCAGTCAATCAACAGATTCCAAGTGCAAATATTTTTACAAGCAACGTAAACAAGTCTAATGCGAATTCGGGTGCACAATGGCGCACATTAAGCCCGCATCGAGCGCTGAAAATTGAGATAGCGAACTAAAAATTAGAGTTCGATCAATCAAATAAATTAAATTTTAATAGAATTTTAAGAATAATTTAAATAATAAAATAATAATTAATGTTAATAAAAATGGTATTAATAATATCAATAATAAAATAATGTAATTTAATTTTCGTTTTGATTAGCTGAATTTAATCTCAATGCGTAATCTCTGATATTGGCTTTTTAAAGCCACTCAAATCTTGTGTCTACGATAAATAAAAATCAATCTCGAATGAGAAAGGATTGATCAATCGCATTGTGACGATTATTCAAATGATTTTATTCTCTGATCGAAATTTCGACTTTTAACATTGTGAACACAAAGCTTAAACTCATATCAAATAGTGTTGGAAATTGAGAATAAAAAATTGGAATTTCTACGATTGGGACAAAAAGGATCAAGATTCAAATTCAAATTACCTGGACTAGCTGAATGCCAATTTCCTGTTCGTGATCCGTTATCACCGATGTATATTCTTCTCCATCATATCTCCCACGTAGGATTCTCTACAAAAATAGAAAAACGAAGGAAAGAAGAATCTACAAAGGCGCAATTCAAGCAGGCTAATTATGAAACAATAAGCCTGTTCTTTTTGGCTGAACTTTTGCACCAGTTCATCTTTCTTC
>NW_017305179.1:802522-820473 GCF_001594115.1 Trachymyrmex septentrionalis
TAATAAGCCTATTCTTTTTGGCTGAACTTTTGCACCAGTTCATCTTTCTTCCTTTTCTATTCAGGAGGAAAGAAGAGGAAAGAAAATGAACTGGTGCAAAAATTCAGTCCAAAAGAACAGTCCTAATGACAGGCAAAAAAAAATGCTGAAAGCAGTCGTACATCACATTATCCTTATATTTATCCTTTCAATGTACTTCGATTCATTTTGGAGAGAAAACAGACAAAAACGGAGCTCACCTCCCGTCTGTCATCCCGTCAAGTACTTGAATAAGAAAATTGTCGCCGATAACAAAATCACGATGCTTGTGTTAGCAATGACACACGACGCTTACCTTACAGCAAATTTCGTGCGCGACATCTTCGACAGTTCCTGGCGCACAAGATTCAACTTCAAACGATGAAAATCAACGAGAAATGGAAAGACGCCGAGAGATTCAAACGCGCCATCACGATACGTTACAAGTTGCAGACTTCCAGGACTTTTGACCGCGCAAACCAACTTCGAGAATCGCAATATCATACTTTCGATATTACAATCGATGCGCGAGCCAATCGCAATGATCAGATTTGTCGGAACGATTGCAACGCAACGGTGGACCAATCGCAGCAGTCGATTAGTTCAGGAACGAAATTTGAAATATCGAAAAATTATTATTTTAAATAAACAAGCGCTATATAATTTCTTTTCAATAAGGATGCGTTCCATTTGACGCTTACAATGCTCGCGAGCATCATTTGTCCTTGTTTAACATTTGATAAGCAATAAGAATAAAATGATTTAAAGAGCGTCAAGTGAAACGCTGCTAAAAATGATATACTAAGTAAAATTAAATTAAGTATGTCTAATCTTCGAAGTTAGCAATTGCCTTAAAAATTCTCAGTTATATTTTATTCCCTTCCATTCAATCTTTTCGTAACATAATATTTAATAATTCACTCCTTTATGTAAAATTAAAATCCTGAACGGCATAAGACTGTAGATATTATAGTTATTGGAATGTACAGTGTCAAATTTTGACCGCATAAGCCTTTTACATTTCACTTTTCTCACGCTTATCTATTGACTGCAATGTCCTCTATGCTAAGAAAATTCCGCAGCATTTAAAATTAATATATTGTACAAAGTCAAAGATCACAAATCTTATTATATTTTCTTTTAAAGCAAAAGATCACAATTTAACGCTTCGCATAATTTTTATATTTTTCGTCTAATGTCGCACTTTTCTTTTACGTTATACAAACGTAGATATCTCGATCTGAAACTCAAATGATGATTACACGATACGTGTACGTTTTTTTTTTTGCAGGAAAGTTTCGCAAGGAGTTCAGGCGTACCTTCCGATGTTCCCACAACGATGGGACCTGCGCCCATAAAAGCGGATATGTCACGGGTATCTCGGATCCGCTCAAACAGAGATCTCGGAATTACACGAGGTCGATTCATACCATGTCCAACAACAATAATGTTCGGCAAAGCACCGAGGTCATACCTCTCAGTACCATAATCAACATAGCGCAAAACAACGAGAAACAGGAATGAGTCTCGTTTCTCGTATCTTAAATCTGCGCCAAATATTCTTCTACACAATTTCTTCAACCAGTGGAATCCAATTTCTCTTAACGATACCAAGACATCTACAGATTTTCAATAATTAACGATTGAAAGAAATTGGTTCTTAAGAGATTAAGACAAAACGAGCAAAAGTAGGTGAAAATTGAGAAAAATTGCGACAAATGATCATTTTCAGAAGAAGAAGTTCATATTTATTATCGAAGAAAATTGTAATTAAAAAAATATTTGGCGAGTTGCGCTTTGTGTACAGCGAATAAGGTATAATCTCTCTAAAGTCAATAGCTCAGTACATCCATAAATGTAATCGAATAGTTCCTATATAAATTGTTATATAAGTAAACCTCGTTCGCAATGAACTTTTTCAAAGTTCTGCTGAATCGAGATGAACTGAGTTGTATAGTATTCAATTAATGTAATAGGCAATTATATAATGTACATGTCCGCACGATATCGTTAAGATTTGCTGCTTTAAACATTTTACTTTATTATACTGTAGATATAGATGTAGATAACAATGTACATCACAGATCGATAACTGAGTGGAGACCTAAAGAGACGCACGATAAAATTCCAAAAAAGTAAACGTAAGAGTGTAAATATAAAGCGTTATATATCTATTCCGGCACTTAAAGCAGTTATACCTCGTTTTTTTCGTGTCACTTGCAATATTTATTTTTTTTTCCTATAATACATTTCAATCAAAATATATATCTACAAAGTTTAATAAAGTGTATGTAATCCTAACGTTTAAAGCTTAAAGTTATATTATATAAAGTTATTACTAGTGGTATTATATATAAGTTTTTATAAACTGTACAATATGCTACAGCGAATGTGTTTATGCTCGCTTCGTTTCCACTTACATTTACATTTTTATTGCGTAGAAGTGCCGTTCATCATATATAAATTTCCTGCCGAAAGTTCCCATTTTTTTCTCAAAGAATTTTGTAGTTTTTTAAGGCTTTGTATAACTTCGTGTAGTTATACTCTTAAATGTAATTAATCATGGCGAGTTAGAAACAAAATTAATTGATCGTTTTGTCTCAATCGCTCTCTCGCTGTTTTTTTGTAATATATTTGCAAAAATAATTGTCTTACTTCATTAATTAAATACTCTAGTATATTCAAGTTAGACCTTAGATGCACAAATATTGATATTGCGAAAGAAAAAAAAATACTCTGTATTATCTTTATGACAACGGTCGATTTGTATTTCTATAGAACGTGCAAAAACGGCCAGTGAAACTTAAAGCATGTAAATAAAATATAATAAAAAAGGATTCATTATAATAATAATGAAAGAAAAAACTAAATAGACATTAAAATCTGTTCACTTCTGTTACTTTCTTACATTTTCTGTCTTGTAAAATAAACTAGTTAGTTTATCTCACTCTTTTTTTTTCAAACGAGGCTAGGAATCGAAAGAAGAGTGCAGAAATGCGTTAAGAAGGCAGACGGAGAGAACAGAAATGTTAAATATTATTCAAATTGCATATAAAAAAAAGAAAATTGTTTTTATACATGTACAAAGATGCACACTTATTTTACTCAAATTGTATTTTGTTAATATTATAACTACAAACATTTCTCTGTAGGTAGTCATAACATTGAAAAAGTATATGTATATAGGATTATAACATGTCAGTTATATCGTGTCGCAGTCATGGCCCACGCAGAGCTGCCGAGTATATTATATCAATACACGATTAACATTCCTCGCTAAATAATAACCAGTTATAGGTACACTTCGTATATGAAAAGTTATTTCATCGTTATTTCATAATTCAGGCAATAACGTTAGCACGAGGCTACTATTTTAGATATTATTACAAATACGGATTATAGTTCCTATAAGTTAATATGCTTTTTACATGCTTTAAACTTATATTTAATAGCATTTAGTTTAATTCGTGTATCGATTCTTTGAAAAATTTCTTTACCCCTAAATAATAATCAGTAAAGCTTTCAAAGCTTCGAATCCGTCACTGCAATCATGTTATTATTGTTGTATGAAAAAATCCATTTCGATAAAATAAGAAAACATTTTCTGATAACAAATATCGGAAAATAACGAATCTTAATTTTTTTTTCTTTTACGGAAATGAATCTTTTTTTACTTTATTTCGCAATTTTAATTTAATTTACATGCATTGTATGTATCATCTTGGTCTCTTATCTCATATGGTATTTCATAAGCTCATTTTCAATGAAATTCATACACGAGTAAGGCTCTAATTAATTTTGATACACAAATATAAAGCATATAAGACATAAATATCGTAAAATCAATCACATATAATCTTTCGCTTTTAAATTAATGTATAAATGACTAGTGACGGATCAGCGGCTTTAAAGCTATGAATCGCGACGTACACGTCAGATAGTTAGTTTACTGCAATAACTGCATTCGAGACCATAATTTTAACGTTTCTCAATCTGTTAAAATATAATGAATTCACTAACACACTTCCTCGAATATAAATTGGCTGAATTAATAATTATTCTGCGTCCCTGATTCTATAGTGAAGATTGCATGCGCAATTGCATTACAGAATAAATATACAATTATGGATATGCGAATTGAACTATAAGACTTTCGCCCACGCGTGTCGTATATAATCCACGAAGTGACACTTCAACTTGCAGTAAATCGCGAGAGAGACGTGTGAATACGAAGCGCAATAATAATCACACTTTTTAGGCTGCAGCTTTCTCAACAATGGTACTTTCGGGAATTGCGGATTCAATGTTACCTAATTCTGTCTCGACGCTAGCCAATGTCGTTGGACTGTGCGAAACCGCATTTTTTTCATTAGAAGTCGCTTCTAATAGTTCCTTAACACTGACGCTATCGTCCAAGTTATCTTTTTTAACGGGTGACGCGTCAATAGTTATATGAGAGTCAGCATTGGTAATCATCTCTACCTCCTCGTCCATATTGTTCACTGTTCTGATCGTTTCCGTATCTTGATCCTTCTGGGATTCCTGATTCAATGTGCTCGGCTGCTCGGTTTGCGCACTGTCGAATTGTCCCGGCACAGGTTTCTCGTCACTTTCCACCATATTACCACTCTTGGCTTCTTGTTCAGTCTGTTGTTGCGTATTACTGCTAGATTGATTGTTCTGATACTGAGTGCTTCTACCTCTTCCTCGACCGCTCTGCTGATTATCAGGTGGTGGAAGAATAGGTATCGCTGCTTTCGGTCGCCGCAAAGGAGCTACTTGCTGCTGTTGCTGCTGTTGTTGCGCAGGACTGTAGTAAGTACATCCTTGCGGTTGGAACAATTCTTGGGGCGGCGGTGGACCCTGAGGCTGCAATATTAAAGTATACAAAATCATAAAATGTTCATATTGCATCTATCTTTTTTACGATTCTCTTTTTCCTTTTGGTATTTACACATATTTATTTTTCTCACCTGTACTGAAGGATTATATCCCTGATAGCCTTGAAAGTTTGGTGGAAATGTCGGGCCATTTGGACCGGGAACGTAATTAATTATACTAGGTGGTGCTGTTTGAGGTGGTATGAATTGTGGTGGTGGTACTAAGAATGGTGGTGGCGCGTAACTAGCAGCTTGTCCACCAGGCGGCAGAGAAATAACAGGTTGCCCTGCCATAGATGCTGTGGCTGGAGCAACCGGAGAAGACTGCTCAAAATGACTTTGGGGATAACCTGCAACGTTCACGCATGATAAATTAGTTTGCAATATTTCGTCAAATAATTGAAAATAATATATTATTTTTAATATATTTAAATAGAAATAATATATTTAGATAGAGATAACTTTTATATATTTATTTTTTATTTTATAAATATATATGTATATATATGTGTGTACGTATATAATTTTTTCTTACCTTGAGATTCTAGAACGGCTCTTGAATTTCCAGCTAGGTACGCGTATGCACAAGCGACACATTAATTTTAAGTACATGCTTGTATTAGGCCATGTAAAAGCATATATCATAAGAAATGGATTAGGAACATGCGTTAAAGTAAGATAAAGTATCAATATGCGTCATTACCTTGAGGTGGAAAATATCCATGTTGGGCATGTTGAGATGGATAATTCTGTTGTGCGGAAGTTTCCGTAATAGTAGGTCGTTGACGAAGACTGGAATATCGTTTAGGTCTATTTCCAGAATTATCCTGCTGTTGTTGCTGTAATGTTTGTTGTGGCGTATGCGTTTGTTGTTGATGTGATTGCTGTTGTTGTTGCATTCTAGGGGGTACCGTGTTTGATCTGTGTTGATTGGCGGATGTGAAAAAACCTTCTATATAAATTAGAAGAAAATAATAAAAATTAGACATCTCAGCTATGTAATAAAAATTTAAGTTAAAAGTATTAATAAGAAGATATTGTTTAGAAGAAACAATTTCTTTTTTTACATTTATATCCCTAAAGATGTTTCTCAGAATGTCAAAATCAATTTTTACATCAATTTAATTGTCAAATTTTCAAATTAGATTTTTTAATTATTCTTTACAAATCTTAAGGCCAGTATATGTAAACAATTTAATTCGTAAACCATAAGAAAGCGTATCGATCAATCGAGCATTCTAAAATTGTGATTGCTTAATTTACATAAAACCTTTTTATGTGTAATGGCCTTTTTTATCATCAGATTTACCTATTATGAATATATCTATAAAATTTCTTATTCTTTAAATATCATT
Organism: Trachymyrmex septentrionalis; assembly: GCF_001594115.1. Taxonomy (NCBI): domain Eukaryota; kingdom Metazoa; phylum Arthropoda; class Insecta; order Hymenoptera; family Formicidae; genus Trachymyrmex; species Trachymyrmex septentrionalis. The sequence continues at coordinate 808,776 of NW_017305179.1, forward strand.
GTACTTGACAAAAACTCACTGTTGTGTCGTGCAGATTGATGATACTGACTACCATCATTAATATTAAGTTGTTGTTTCATATCATGAGCAAGCTGGTGCTCTTCATTATGCTGTGTGGTATTATTCCTTCGATTCTCTATTGTAACCGGGCCCGGGCCGCGGCCTTTCGCTTTATTCTCAACTATTCTGTTAGTGACCATGTTGTTATTAGCATTGGACTTGAAACCTCTTCCACGCGTCCTACTTGCGACCAAGCTTACAGACTCTTGGGTGTTCCTCTTGTTATTTTCCCTTGATAATGGCTTGGTATTAGTCAACTTTTCTGCGTCACCACCAGAACCAGTGTTTCCATTTGTATTTTGATTTTGAGTAATGTGTCTACCATCTTTTTTCCAAGATGTATTAGTGGATTCATCTGACGCCTTATTTTCACTTCTGTAATAACATTTTTATCAAAATATACCATCTTGTTACTAATAAAAAAACTTGTTTACAAATATAATACAAGAAAACTGTTACACATACATGGATGTATTGGAAGCAATAGCAGGCTTAGTTTTTGCATTATCCTGGGATTGAAGCGGCGGGAAGTTTTGGGTTTTATTCTGTGTTTTATTCTTGCTGCTATACCAAGCTGACGAAATTACAGGTTCCTCTACTTTGTTTGGAGTATTCTATATCACAAAGAAAAATTGATAAAACTTGTAATAATTAATCGTGATAAACAACATCGTATATTTCGCAGCATTTACCTTACTATTACCAAGAGCGGGAAAATCTTCGTTATTTTTATGGAAGCGTCTGTTATTTCCTCTACCAGTTGTAGTCTTTCCATAAGCGTCTTCATCCTCCCAATTCCTTGTATACTTGTTAGGTCCACGACTGAGAAAATATGTCATATATAACATGATAAAAAAAATTAGGATTTAAAGAAAACAAAACTCCGCGATAAACTCACCCATATCTTCTTCTCCTTCTAGCTCTAGGTGGCCCTTCTTCATTTCTAATATCATAACCATACGTTGCTATCAATTCCTCAGGTCTTTTTGGAGCTTGCTCTTCGTCATTGTATCGGTCGTGGTCCCATCTGTCTTCCTTATCTTTCCATACCTTCTTTTCCTTGGTTTCTTTTGCATTCGTCTGCTGTTCTGTGTTATTCTCAGTTACTTCATCAGTTGTACGATCATCATGCTCATAAAACGTTCCTCGTTTCGGTATATACTGTGGGTTACGTCTGTCCTCATCATCATCCAACTTCTTCTGTGGTTTTTCCTCTTCTTGTCCATCTCCACTTTCACGTTGTTCCCCGCCTTCTTGTGATTCGGCATCTGAGTCGCTTTCATAAATGTCACATTCTGAATCTTGATGTCCATCAGTTTGTTCACTACTCTATAGAAAAAAAGCAGATTGGTCAATATAATATATTAAAACTAGTTTCAAATTATTTTTGAAAGCTAAATATATATCAATAGAATGTCAATCAAAATTTATTTGTGTCAATTATTTATCAATTGTGTATTTTTAATATATGTCAATTATATATACATAAATATTTTTTTATTTTTCTACGATTAGTCCTTATCTTCATCAACCTATTGATTGATTCCACTGATTAGCTATCTGTGTAATCTTTATTTAGTCAATATTATGATAAAAGAAAAAGCAGAAAACAATGCTTTTGTATGTAATATTGTTAAATTACATAAATTAACTAAAGTGGAGATAATTGATTTTTCTCTCCTTATCTCTTTCTCACCTTCATCTATTCGTCATATTTTTTTAAATAAAACTATACAGTATATATAAAAATATATATCTGACCTTAAGCAATTAATCTTGCAATAATTCTTTTGTAGATTAACAGTTAACTTTCTGCAAACGAAAGATTTGATTAACTGTAACATTTTTTCACTAATTCTAATATCCAATAATACATATCTTGCTAATTAATTTTTAATAATGAAATAAAGCCTAGAGATCATTTAACAAATAAGAGTTTTAACTTTAACAGAATAATATAAATTGAATACAACTCATTCTGAATGAATTGATACATCCAAGCAAATCAAAAGCCAATAATTTCTTTCCTTTCTCCCCCCCTTCTCTCTCTCTCTCTCTCTCCCACTCACTCTCTCTCTCTCTCTCTCTCTCTCTCTCTCCCCTTTTCTTTTCTTTTAGCTAAAGTATCCTTAGCTAAAAGCAAGAAAGTCGATGAAGCAATTGATAAAACGATAAAAAATTATAGAAATATCAGAAAAAAACATCCAAATTACAAATAATGTATTCATAAGAAAAAGATGATATCTAGAGAACCTCTATCAGTACTGGTCCACGACCTCCACGATTAAGCCATAAAGCAGACTTTCGTGACGCTGATTGAAGATAAAATTAATAAGCGCCGAATAATCGCTGCATGTTTTCAGATGGAGAGATTCTCGTCTGCGATCTTTTATACGAGAAAGTTCGCCTGAGGTTTGGGGGGGGAAATCGCGAAGCGCGCGCGGAAACGCAGCGCTAATCCGAGCAAACGGGGTGGATTCTCATGCAGATCGACATTCGTCTCTCAGGGACTTATCCTCTCGGCGATAATCGAGTTCCACTTACTTGAGTTTCTTTTGTAGCGTTTAGCTCCTCGTACGAATCCGAGAGATCGTCGGAACCGCATGACTGATTGGATTTACGACGTCGCCGTGTATCCGACATTGCTTCGTTCAGCACTGAGAGATATTACGTGTTTCGTTTCCTCGTGTCGGCCCTGAGAACGGATGAGAAACAAGGGGAAAAAAAATTACTCCGAATCTCCGCGAAATATCCCGCGATGCGTCGAGCAGACCTCTCGTCATGAAACCGAACGTCCGTGTATTGTCAAAGCTCGACAAGAGTGACGAGTGTTGACTCTGAATCAGCGAAAACACCTGGCGACAAAAACGCGAACTTTTCCGGAAGTTCGTTAACTAAAGGTGCCTTTTCATGTTGATGCTCGACGTTCATTGGCTGCGTTCAGCTGACTCAAGAGTTGAGTGAGTGCTCGCTGTTATTGGTATATTTTTTAGATCATCCAATCAAAATTTTAGATCTACAATTTGAAAGTGTGAAAAGTCTTTGAAGTTTGTGGAATAACTTCAAAGAAAAATTTAGGAACTAATTAAATCAAAATAAGAAAGGACTATGAATATGGGTGTTAGTGCTCTTGCAGCTGATTGGCATATTCCGTTAGAACTAGAAATATAGACCAAACAGGTACAAGAGTTTACTGAGCGCTCAGTGAGTGATTGTAGTACTAAATGCACCCATTGGTAGTACACTGGAAAATTACTAGGTACCGATCGATGTGAGTGGATGTGCAATTGCGCCGCTTCCTTTTTGTTTTTTCTTCTCCGAATAAAGACGCACCCTAGTTTGTTCGTCTCCCTCCTCACCGTCCATCAATCGTCGCGCAATCGCGAGCGGACACGAAGTACAAGCTGCGCAGCTGTCAATTATATACATGTTTGACGCACATTACCGTATGGCGTATACGCGGCGATTGGCGATCAAAACATGATATGACATGATAGAATAGCCGAGAAAGATGTGGGGAAACTATTGGGATGTCTACAATGTGTTGTGTGTGTTGATCACCCTCGTTCACGGACACGATTTTCGGCACTTTGACGACACGGTCATATTCAAGATCAACTGGCCCGGAAAGAGTGACGCAGATTTACTGGTGAGTACACCCGGCGCAGATCTTATCTAACCGATCCCCGTGAACTCTCGAGCGACGATACCGTCATTTGTCCGACGTGTGCTCCGGATCTTTTCTCCTTTTCAGGAATCTCACGCGAACGCGGAGCCGTATTTCATAACCACCGCCAACAACGAGCGGTACAAATGCGTCATCCCGGACGCGACCGAGCAGGAGCATGAATACAGCGAGACGTATGATGGGCCAAATCCAATACAGCTACTCCAACCGATATTTGCTCAAAATAGTTGCTCTTATAGGGTACACGACATAGGCGTTTATATCATCTATTATTTTCATTTTTCTTGATACTAAGTTCTTTTTGTAATACATTCCCATCAACTTAACATTATTATATTTGTCACATAACAATTTTTTTAGACGTTTTAATTGACTCTAAATTCTTTAGAGTAAATCATACTTTAAAGAATTTAGAGAACATACAGAGAGTTTTAGGATTTAGAATCTCTATTCTATAATTCATTAATTAAATTTGAAAGATTTGTTGTATGACAAATGTAATATTGGCTGTAGTCAGCAAAATATTAGCAATTTGTCTACTAATTACTGGTAAATTCTATTAAAATATTCAGCAAATTGATATCAATTGCATTAAACTTGTGTTGCGCTGATAAAAAAAACTTACTTGACATAATAAGAGACAAATTGCCGACAAAAACCAATCAAAATTTTAATTGATTTTTGCTGTTAATTTGCTATTAGATTGTCGGCAAACTTTGTTCTATTTTGCTGTCACAATTTGTGGTGGATTTTATTATATACATGCCACTATTTTGATGTCATTAAATATAATAGAATTTGCATTAATTTGGTACTTTTTTATCAACAAAATTTACAGCAAGCATTTGATGCAATTTGTTTTCAAACTCGACTGACTAGGTTCATACAGTATAGATCAAAAGACATCTGTAAGTTCTAAAGACGTGATCAGATTGGAGATTGAGATTGAGATCGGATTGGATTTTAACCAATCAAAGCAAAGTTTATTAAATTTGAGATTGATTTTATCTTTTCTGATTGGTTAAATTTCAATCTCTAGTCTAATCATGCCTTAAGGACGTTTCAAGGACGTTCCTAAGATACAGTTTACTGTGTAGATTTTTAATAAACATCGCTCGTTGCTAATTTCTTACCTGAATTTAATTTTGACACATAGCTAGAGTCATACTGGACTTACGAATTGTGCCACGGTAGATACGTACGCCAGTATCATGAAGACAGAGAAGGAAAAAAGATTAAGATGCAGGAATATTACCTTGGCACGCTGGACAAAGCGCAAAGGGCGAAACTCTCGGCCTATTATGATGAACAGGCGAAGAATCCAAACAGGAAGTTATATATACCCATCAAGAAGATCGACGGGATTAACATGCCGTACGTCGAAATCGAGATGACTGACGGTACAATGTGTGATTTGAATAACAAACCGAGAACTGTCAAGATATTGTACGTCTGTTATAAACATGGTAAACACGATGTGTATTCGCTGAAGGAAACCATGTCCTGCGAATATGAAGCGATTGTTCTATCGCCAGTATTGTGCAATCATCCCGATTACAAACCACAAGACACTGGGGAGAATCAAATTACGTGTCAGCCTGTGGATAATGCACTGAAGAAACCAAAGTCGCTTATGATGATGGAGCTAGAAAGTCTAAAAATCCGACAGCAAGCGAGGGTAAATCTGCAAAGAGTTTGATATTTGCACTCTTTTATTAAGCTTCTTCTTTACTTTCTACTTTCCTTGAAATATTATTTGACACATATTTATACCTTGTTTACGCGTATATATTAGTAGCTATATCTGTTCTGTTTTTTATTAATTGAGCCAAGTATTTTGCAAAATAACGGTATGTTAAAGGGATTCTAAAGTCGTGTGTTTTATTGACTTTAAAAGCGATTATTTTCTATATTTTTTTATATTTTAACTGCCTTTACATATTTAAAAATTCTTTTCCACAATTAAAGTATAAACAGTAATATAGTCAACTTTATGTCAAAAAAAGTTGCAAAATTATAATTTTGTTATCAGCTTGACTCACACATACAATGGTGCAGACTTATAACAGTATTTGCTTTCTACAAGTTTTATTCTTTGTATGTCTAAAACAGTTTTGGTTTGTGTTAAGGATTATATGAATAATGTTGAGTTTTTTTAGAATTATTAGGTTTAGATATCTAATATGAAAGATTAGTTACTTAGAAAATTTGTACGTATGAATGCGCGCGATATTGATGCAGTAGTGTATAATAATGTGTCAATGATACATAAATTGTATGATGTAAGTCTTGTTAAGTCAATAAAATAGACGACTTTGAGATCCTCTTAATAACAGAGAAGCTTGCGTCACGTACTAAAATTTGTTAATGATTTTAGATCTGAAAATTTCACAATACTATAGAGAATACTGCTTTTATTCTTTAAACTATTAATACACTTAGATTTAACTAAAGCTTGTATAATTTTGATAAATAATAGTACTTTAATAATATTCTGTGAAACTTTAGTTTTCAATACTAGGCATTTGATTTCTTTCTTTTCGTTTCAGTTTACCATTTATTTACTGTCTTAATTTGTTGCACAGGATGACAAGCCGCAGAAAGTGTATGCAATCCTCCATGTAGATAAGGAGGGCCAGGTCAGAATATTTTGCATATATGGGAACAGGATTAACGCTTGTTGATCATTATATAGTATTAGTTTGTGCAAATGTTATTTTCATTCTGTCCCTTCTTAATCTACATATTCCGATACGTTGTCCATTATTACTTCACCAATATTTAATTCCCCCTTTTTGGCATTTATAAAATTATATTTAGTATTATTACATAACATATAATTTCCTATTCTTACACATATTGCTAGTATACTTTAAATAATATTGTGCAATTGTGTTGCCATTATCATTTCTACGTTGTATTAATAATAACAGCAGTGAATGAGAAACACATAATAATAATAATATGTAATTACTTTATATGCACTTGAAATAATCTATTATATCATGCTACATTTACAGTTCATCATGTACAATTTGCACATTAATTGTATTTATGCACGATGATAATTCTTTTCATAATCAAGTAAACAAATCTTTTTTATCAATTATATAGTTTCATCGCGTAGAATTTATTATAATGAATTGATTACAGGATGGCGAACCAAGAGTGAGGGTTGAGATACATCCACTGGATGTCCCAGATAAACATGATAATATCGATGAATCCATCAGTGCAATGCAAACTGATCAGAATATTAGTCCTGCCGAAGTTAGTCCTGTCCAGAATTTCCTCAGTGGAAAGAATTGTCTGCACGGAGTATGTATCTTTAGCTATCACTCATTTTGTTCTCGTTGAACAATATATTTTTTTAATGATGTGTTTTCTTTATTCTTAGGGCAACGGTTGGTGGAAGTACGAGTTTTGTTACGGGCGTTCTGTCGTTCAATACCACATAGAACGAGATGGTACAAAGACGATTGTCAATCTTGGTAGATTTGATAAACAGAAACATTTGGAATGGATCGCCGCGCATCCACAAAAGAAACCCAAACCATTAGAATTAAGGAAACACCTCTCACATTTTTACAGCGATGGAAGTAGCTGTGATAAGACTGGAACTTCTAGACAAACCGAAGTATGCGTTGCTATGAAATTTAAAAAATATTGTTGATTTGGAAAAAGATAAAAATTACCTTTCAATTTCATTTTATGATAATTGTAAGAGAAATTTTTATGTTTTTATTGATTGTAATAAAACAAATTGAATATTTTCTTAATAATTGATAAAACATTTTCCAAATTAGAATGTCTGTCGCAATATTTAAAATACTTTAAAATGCTGAAATTCTTGAGTTTTGATTTGCGTCAATCTTCTTCCAAATCAAAAATGGCTTCTTATAACGTCTACAGATATCTATAATTTCATTTCACTTTCCTTACCTTACGTTTGTTTTAGGTAAAACTAAAATGTGTGGAGAACCATACTGCAAGTCCATCTAGTGTATCATTATTTTTATTGGAACCAAAAACTTGTGAATACGTTCTGGGAGTCGAATCACCGTTAATCTGTGATATCTTAGAATATGCCGACGAAAATGGACTTCTGAACGATAAGTTCGAAGCGAATTTCGATAAATTGAAATCTATGGCCTTGCACGCAGAACAAGACAATTTAGACGAACGAATAGCTAACGGAGATGATTAAAATAATTGATTTGTCTTCTTAATGTCGGTTAAAAACCATCAAAGCCATTATTGTTTAAATATCATAATTCTAAAAAAATGTTCATTGTTTATTGAGTATAAAAAGAATTACATTCTATAAAACAAATGAGTGAAATTGAAATTAATTAACTATATTACATATAATTGTGTTTGATATTATTATAAAAAAAACTTGCATTCCAAAACGATCTAACAATATAAATATTTAATAGATTCCGCGTGTAAATATTCTCTCGTTTGTAAAAGTGCATATCAAAATCGTATTCCAGTACATGCAAAGCTTATAATATGTCAATATCCAAACAAACTTTTGGAAAATAATTTTTTTTTAGCTAAATCAGAGGTATACATGAAACTTTCTATTTCGGCTTATCTCTTTTCTATCCGGACGATATCAGGATAGATGAAATAAAAGCTTCTAAGATTCTACGAAGAAGACAGCGTTTTGAATGTCCAAAATTTTCAGTATATAGTATTGTTCTGTTTACTCCTGGTCAGGAATTAAGGGACGTCTTTAGCCGATGTTCAGGCCGACGCCGACGCGAAATTGCTGCTTCTTGTGATTCAGGAAGCCGCTTATGATTAATGAGGCCCCAGGGATTGGGTGCAGCCTCTTCTCGAACACGGCACCCATGCTGGTCTCCGAATTGACAAATCCCCGACAGATAAAGTCCGCATATGGAATGTCTACACGGTACACGATTGTTCCTATAGACTCGTGTATCCGTGTGTTTGTCTCAATCTCAACTCCGAGCTGTAACTGCTCGCTCGCTTTCCGATGGTAACAGATGTGGATGCCGGCCTCGCCGAACGTGGCGGACAACGTGGTGGGACCGGTGCTGTGCCGAAATGCGGCACACATCACTGTTTGCTGACCGCCAGGTATTAGAGAACCACGTAAACACGCGACTTCCGTGCCAAGAGCGATTCTCGGCGTAATTGCCTGCAAGTAGTGCAACACCAGGGTGCCGTGCAGCTTCACGAGGTTTGGATTCGCCAGGGTTAGCGCCAAGGTACAGTCGTCCGAGCGGTACTCCAGTCCGGAACTGAACGCCTTGTATTTCTTGTCAATGATCTGTGTAGCGAGCTTGAATCTATATCTGCAGCCGAGCGTGTGCACGAAGCTGGCGCTCATGTTACCACTAGGCGTAATCTCACCTGAGATCACCGGGTACTTCTCCGTAAATCCCACCCGCTTGGTACCAACATAATTCACACCGACCTTGAGGCCATACGGTGTCACAGAACTCAGAGTAATCCTATAAGTCACGTTGAAGTGCTTGCTCAGAGTTTTCTTTAACAATAAATATGCGCCCTCGAAGTTCTGCGGATAGAGCGCCTTGGTTTTTGCATGAAGATCCTCGAAACTGCTGGGGTTACCAGGCTTCCTGTCCACCTCCTCGAAACAAGGAATGCATGGCGGTTCTTTCTGGCAGACTGGAGTCATGAAAAGCTCGCGTTTGTTGATAAGCGCTTGGACGATACCCATTATGACAAGGACGTCATTTTCCGATGAATAACTAATTTATTTTAACATTAATCTACCAATTTTTTAACACGCGCGCATTCGATACGTATCGATCTTCATTCTGTGTTTGGTCTTCTGTGTCGATATTTCATTAATAAAAATTGATTAGGGATTAAAGTATTTCAATGATGAATGATTCTTTTGATACCAAAATTATATGAATTATACATTTTTTGAGAATCAGCGTTACGTGTCTATTCTATAGATTAAAAATATTAAAATGTTTCCCCATAAATAAGAATCTTCAAAAATTTTAGAATACAGTTCTAGAATTTTAATAAATGAAGAAAATGTATTATATACGTACATGTACAATCTACATGATTAATATATCTTAATACATTTTTAAAATGTCCTCTTTAGTGATTTTTTTCTTTAGTTTAAAAAAAATAGAAATCTATTAATTTACTGTAATGGACGAAAGTTTTTAAACGAACGAAGTTTTTAACAATTACAGTAATTTTATAGTTAATTTTTCTTAGAGATATTTTTTTCTTCGTTTATACAAAATAATTTTTTTTCAACTTCGCCAGATAGATTTGCCAGACAGATTTGTAAATCTTCGTTCCTTCGTATTATCTTATATTTTATTTACATTACATTAAAAACAAAAAAATAAGTATGGTGATCATGGCTTAGAGCTTTACGTGACTGCTCTGTGTGCCAAAGATCTGAATTCAAATTCACCCAGCATTCAAAACACATATCGAAAATGTAAAATTTAAATATTAATCGGAGGCTCTCAGACTTAAAAACTATAATAAGGTAAATGGAGTGCGACGCAACAAGTGCACTGCTATGCCAGAGATCCCAGACAGATTCAAAGAATTTTTCATGCGCTTGTAGCTTCTCTTCGGGGATATGGTAAATCCACCAAGAGTATCTATTGCCAAGAAAATCTTTCAAAAACTGCCATTCGGAACTGGCGTTAAATTATAGAGTATGTCTCTGTATACAACCTGCGTGCGCAATATTTATCAAATAAAATTTACATATTATAAAGCAATGATTGACGAACATCAACCTTATTTATATTTACAAAATTTGTATTTGCCATACAAATTTTGCAAATATAAATAAGGTTGTACCGACAATCATTGTACATCTTTATAATATGTAAATTTTATTTGATAATTATATATATATATATTTTTGCGTACCAATTACTGCGCTGTGTTGATGCTATCATTGCCCGATATACACATACCAAATTTTATTTGATGTTATCTCTTGGAAGATAAACCGAAAGTATCTTTGCCATAATAACTTCCCTGATGAAAATAAAAATCGGAGCTTAAGTCGAATGTATAATGGAAGAGTAATAGAAGCATTATCACATAAACAAAGCTTTATCACATTCATAAACACTTCTTTTACATTTCGTTATTTCAATTTTCGTCTCCTAGAATTAAATAGAATCTTTGCTGGATCTAAATCGGCTATATCAAATTTTCATAGCTAAAATACTCTCAATGGTTTACCATTGCCTTTCGAGAGATGACAATCAAATAAAATCTGATATGTATGTTCTGGATGAATTTGAAGATCCAGATCTTTTTGGCACATGTAGTCATGCAAATCTCTATGTCCCTACAAGACTTTATATATATATATATGTCATTAATAAAAAGTAATTCTGTTCTCACGATGAAAAACAAAGCGATAGATACATAAGACTTTTAGGCATTTACAGATCATTATCGTTCGTGTTTACTCCGAGCAGTAGAGTGCATACAAAGGAGATACTGTTTTCTTTTTCGATAAGTACAAAGTGCGCTAGATTAGAAATGTTTGATCAAACATATTTTAATCTTTTTGAATATGTGTTTTTTGTAATTTTTTATTAGTTTTGTGAAAATAGAAACGAATCTTATTAACTTTCTAATGATCACAATATATCTAACATAATATATATTTTTATATATTTTTTAATATGTGTAATATTATAGTTAACTTTTCTCAAGATATTTTTTTTCCGTTTTTATGAAATGATTTTTTAAAACATCGATTTTTTTCTACATAGATTTAAACAAATTTTTCTTCCTCTGTAATAATTTTATCTTTTATATTTTTTATTATTTTTATATTTTTACACTATAGATAGTAACATGAAAAAAACTTTGTCTCTACGCGAGGTAGCTTTTATACGCATCTCCAATATTTTATACATTATGTAAGCTAGGCGTAACGTGTAT
>NW_017305179.1:820573-845318 GCF_001594115.1 Trachymyrmex septentrionalis
AAGTGTCTTTTACAGAAATTTTTCTTTAAATTAAAAAATATTTATATGGATTAAAGAGTTTAAAAAAAAATAATACAGTGGAAAAAAATAAATCCGGAAAATTCCATATATATTTTCTATATTATGTTTATTAGGAGACACGCGGTAGCGTCTTCCGTCAAGTATATTTTTGTAGTACATTATGAATGAAGGGGATAATATCATGTCATGAAAGAAACGTTATCCTTTACAGGAAAGAATTCACTTATGTAATTAAAAATTATTGTTTTGTTTAAATAAATTGATGTTATAAAAAATATATATTTTCTAGATTATGTTTATGATAATAATAAGATATAAATACTTGTACTTTCTTATCACACGTTCTGATAATACTTACAATGTTGTATTGTAGTATACGATACATTAACGTTTTTGTTTTTCTCTTTCACAAATGCTTTTTTTTCCTGAGATCCGAAATTTGTGTATTGATCTTTTTTTTCAGAGACAAATATTAAACAAATACAGAATATTTCTTGTCTCTAAAGTTCTTTTAAAAAAGTACATTTCCTTATTGTTAATAAGAGACAATATTGAAACATATTTGACAACATATTCGATAACACTTACACATCAATTATATATCATTCAGATTAATCTCTGTTTTAATTAAAAAAATTGAATAATGTCACATTATCATTCGTTATCATAAGCTGTTCTGATATAAAAATGAAATGATAGTAATAGCATCGAAAGAATATTGTTTTTTGAACGCAATCCGGTTAAAAGGAAAAATGAAGACCGTTATTTTCTTGGCACTGCTGTGTACAGTTTATGTGAGTTCAATAAATCATATTTAAGAAGAGAAAAATCTAAATCACTCTAAATAAAATGAATACTTAGAAAAAGAATATAATAGATTTTTTCATTTTTTGACAGTCTCGGTAATATCTTCTTGAAAGATTGAAAGTTATATCTATTATTTTGTAATATGAATTCTTAAATAATTTTTATATAATTAAAAAGTATAAGAAAATAATTTTGTTTCGTTTTTTTCTTTAGAAAAATTATGCGTATCTAAAAAATATATATATAGTATCTCCGTTTTTATATTTTATATTTTAATAACAAAGTTTTTATATGTCTTTTTTAAGGCATTGGAGCAAAATGTGACGGATTCTTCGCTCAGTCTCGAGCGATTAGTGGATGTAGAAAAGGCAGCCACGCAAACTATACTGTACGGTCTATTATTTTTCGAAGAGCGAATGTCGCAGAATCTAGAAGTGCACCTTGAAAAAATAAAAAAAACCGCTTTAGATGATATCAACAATACTATTAACGGAGCACTTGAAGATGTCAATGTGAATATCATTTATTTTTATCATATATTTAATAAAGAAAGACAAGTATATAGATTGTACAAGAAATATTTAATATTATAATTACAACATTTCAAGCCAGCATTACAGTACTAATTTTTTAAATGGATTAGAGAGATGTATTTACATACATAAAATATATACAAATTGCTTTTCTAGCTGTCCATTCATAATGGAGAAGAGGAGGGTAAAAACGTAGACAAGTGTTACTATTATGCAAAGAATAATCTAGAATCGATAAAGACAAATGCGGTTGCTGGATTGGACATGTGCATCCAAAACGGTCGCATGGCCATGAAAGGCCCATTAGCAAACGTAATCAGCAGTATTCAGGTAATCAATTTATGAAAATAAATTTTCATTATACGTTAATTTACTAGAATCATCTCTAGCGAAAAACAAATTTTTACGGAAAACTACATAGATTGAGACTTAGAAATTCTTAATTTGTCGTAGATATTCGCAGTGAGACGTAGAGTAACGTTGTTTGAGGGCGGAGGATCTCTAGGTTTTTCAAAAAAAAAGAAAAAAAAACCGTTCTACATATTATCCTACTATGAATATATATGAAAAACTAATAATTTCTAAGATTTTGTCTCAATCTATGTAATTTTTCGTAAATCTTTTCCGCCAGGGATAGAAATCTTTTCTTTTATTGTAATCACAATTTTGAAAATGTTTATATTATATAATAATCTCTTTTTAATTTACTGATGTTATAAAATTGCATTTAAATATAACTTCCTTATTAAAACACATACGATCTATACGTTTTGCGAATTTATAGTTTCTATGCAGCTATATCTTTCATCACAAATAAAGGAGTAGGTATTGCAATTTATAACACTTTAATTTTAAAATTATCTTTTAAGGTGGCGAAAAAGTTATTAAGTGATTTGAACGCTATCATACCAAACTGTGATTCTACAAGCTTCCTTAGAAAGCAAGCCTGCGTCTTGAAAAACATTTCCTTAACCAGAGAATCGCTGAAAAGTGTCACTAAAAATTCTGGGGAGACGATAATTATCGGAACAAGCACATACGTGAAAACACTTGTAAACGTGAAAAGTTGCGTCGTAAAGAATACTGCTGAGACCCACATTTTCAGTATGAATATCGTTAGTAATACTAATCATTGCATAAGGATTGCATAGTCATGGCAACATCTACTTTCTCGAAAGATTCAAATTTTGAAAAAAAAAAATAAATTCAATATGAGCCTATGCAATTAATTTTTAATTAATTCTTTATTTTTTAATTTACGTACTTTATTTTTAATTAAAAGCATTGATTATCAAACTAAAGGATTATCAATTGCCTTTAAATCTTTTGTCTTTAAAATAGACTACAATGTTGTTTTGTTCGAATAAAAAATATCTCCCTATTTTTAGCGCTATGTGCTTTTTTCTTATAAATATGTCATATAATTAGATTAAGCGATTTTTGTATTCACAAGCGAAATGTCGCTTCAGATCGTAACTACATAATGTAGAAATATTACAAATAAAAATTATGATATACCAGAAGATTTATATTCGATTAGTTTAATCTTCTCTGTAAATGTATTGATTGTTAGCAATATATTTGTTGCGTAGGGATAATGGCAGTAGTGGGAACAGCAACAACAGCGATAGCGGCAGCAATAATAACAATAGTATTATTTATAATTATATTTATCATTAACATACTTCGATAGAATTATACATATTATTAATTATAATCGCCGTGGTCATGATTATCTTCACTTATATACACGTGCATACGTATATATGCGTAGACCCATGAAAGCACACTTGACAATGCGAATATTTCGCATTATCATATATACAGAGCGTCTCAGAAATCGCGCACCTTCTTTGTTGATTTCTCGACAGGTTTAAAATCAACTTTTCCATAATGAAAGCTCAATTGGACTTCACCTTTTACATCTATTATACTGCACACATATCAAACATCTTGACAATCGCATCTTAAATATTACAAATTTTAGATTTTCAATCGTGTGCATCTTGATTCCTTTTTCAAGAGCCCTTTAATTATTAATCGTTCAGCAAAGGCTCGATACAGCTAATCATCATTATTCGGCATTAAGTGTCTAGAAGAAGTGCACGATTATTGGGACACCTTGCGTATGCATATATTTCATACGTTAAATTTGTATTTCATAAGAATATCATATATACACAGGGTGGCCCAGAAATTATGGGTATAAATAATTGAGTTCGATTGTTTCTTGGTAAAGACTCAAGTAGGTTTCATTAGGTATATAAAATCAATTATTGGAGATTTTACTGGAGAGATTCGATGAAAGTAATTTGGTGCGTCGACAGAATCAGTGCGCCCGCTGATGGCCACATATAATCGTTAAGCGAACGTACATTGGAACAAAGGGAAGGGATTGTGTATTAAAGTCCCTGGCGAAGTCGAAGTTTTACGAAATTTAATTATAATCCGGAAACTGAGCAAAAGTAACCGAGGATTAACAAAATTACTTGAGACTTGAGTGACAATTACTGGTACCGCGATGCATAATACTATCGTACTACATTGCGTAACTACTGCGGAAAAGCATGCTTACCTTGCACTTTCTATCTTTCTAGGAAATCGAATCTTAAAACATTTAAACACATCTTGATAGGCGCACAATCATTTCTTTTTACTACAAAAATTTGAAATACAGCATTAATGTAAATATTCCTCGTATTTCGCACGAACTATGTGAAAGCTCGCTCTCTCCGTCGAAATAAATATCACACGCCGTTTAATTACTGCTCTAATAAGGACTATAGTAGAATTAAAATATTACAAGCGCATACTTATTGATATGGCTATCAGGATATAAAGATTCATTTTTATAACGTTAAATTTTCCTAAGTGGATTACATATGCTGTCTTATTTACAAAATACAGTCTGCGTGTAGAACTGTTCGATAGACCATACAATTGACGATTAACTCACCGCGCACTTGGAATCCTACTGTTTTATGTACAGTAAAAAATCTTAAAAATCGATGTGCATCGCGGTACAAGAAGAGGAATCTCGTTTCGGGATTTTGCAACGTTTGAAAACTGCAAAAGTATCTTATGTAAAACGTATTACAGATGACACGTTCAGCGAAGGAGAAATTTTTCTAATAAGTTATATCTGTAACAAATTCTCTTTTACTTTCTAAATCGAGATGGCCATATAAACATCTCTAAGTTTAAAATAATTATTTATATGAACAAAATAACATATTTAGCATTATACATATATACGTGCGCAACAAGCCAAAATCTTCATAATATAATTTTATATTTCAATATTTATATATATATTGTATATATATATATATATAAAACAATTGAAAATTTTTCTGAATAGAAAACAAAAATTTAAGGAGTTTACACCATACCATTTGCGTGAATCTCAAACTCGTTAAAACATCTTACGAGACACTACAAAGTATCTTAATAACTTTATTGTAACTTTATCTTATTTTCGTTCTATTTCGTACGAACCATTTTTACTGACAGCAAATATTCGGTTCTGTCTAAGTATAATAAGCTATATGCACTAGAGCTTCTCTGTAAATGCAATTGTACTTAACAAATTATGAGCAAATTCTTTTATTATAATTTACTAACAGTATACTGCTATCTGAGTTCCCGACCCATATATTATCCTCTCTGGTGCAACAACGACTCCTATATTATTTGAAAACCTCGAGCTATTACTCTTTCGGTGAAAATTAATCGACAACAAACTATCGAGATAAAAAAATAGAGAAAAAATAGAGTTCATATGTTTCGCCATACCCGATAAGAGAGCATATTACAATTACAATACTTAAAAACGAGATGCGAATCCTTGACTTAAAGAATAACATAGAGGACTTATATATGACAAGTCAAGTCCAGCGGGAGTACATAATTCAAGATTGCGATATTTCAGAGGTCAGAAAGTCGGATAAATGTATCTTACTCCCACACACGTTTATAAAAACAATTATATATATGTATATGTATATCGAGATAGTTTGTACACATTTCCTTTACGTATGGATTTAACTCGTTATTTTTTTTACCGTGCACTAATGTAACTGTTTCAACAAAACTATATTAAGAATTATATTGAGACGTTTTTTTTTGTTTTATGGACACAGAGGAAGATTGTATAATAACATGTTGAGATAAAGAAAGAAATTTTATGACTTCCTGCACACATAAAGCTCATCGCAATATATTCTCCGCGTCCTTTATGCCGCAGGTGATGTGAGTGTATCTGACCTGTGCATTCTTTATTAGTCATTTGAGATATTACCACTGTTCCAAGACCTAGCAAGCACATGAATCACCTCTACCATTGCTTCTTTGGTCGTTGGTCAATTTGATTTGATCCGGGAATTCATTGTAAAGTTCGACCTAAAATTCGCAAGGATATAAAGATAAAATTGAGATAGTCATGAATGGATCGAGAAAAAACTCTGCGCCTCTAATATACTCACTTCACTTTCTTGAGCTAAAGCATTCTTAGCTATCGTTTGGAAAGCTTGCTCGACATTAATAGCCTCTTTTGCACTAGTTTCAAAATATGGAATATTGTTCTTTGATTGACACCACTGTTGTGCTCTCTTGCTTGAGACCTAAAACAAAAGATACAGAAAAAAATGTAGGAAATGATAATATAAATTGCAATTATTAAATAAAATGAAAGTATTAGATTTTAAATATTTATATTTGCATGTTCATTAAACTGTACAAAACTATTTAAAATTATTTTCAAGATTTTGAAATTATTTTACTCACTGCTCTTGATTCAAGATCTACTTTGTTCCCGAGCACGACAAACGGAAAGTTGTCTGGATCTCGAGGCGAGGCTTGAATTAAAAACTCATCCCTCCATGAATCTAGAGATTTGAAGCTAGTTGGAGCCGATACATCAAATACCAGTACACAACAATCTGCGCCTCTATAAAAAGCCACTCCTAACGATTGAAACCTCTCCTGTCCAGCGGTATCCCAAATCTAAGACAAAAAGATTTTCCGTTAGAAATACAAAATACTGACGATTTGTTAAAATAATGAAATTAAGCACAAGGATTACCTGCATAGTGACTATTCTATCCTCTACCATCACTTCCTTAGTCAAAAAATCTGCACCTATTGTCGCTTTATATTGGTTGCTAAACTTCTTATTGACATATTGATTCATTAAAGAAGTTTTCCCAACTCCCGAATCCCCAAGGATAATTACTTTCAGCAAAACTTTCTTACGGGATGCCATACTTGCTGAAAAAATATAAAACCATATTAAAAATTAATTTTTGTGAGAAGTGCTTGGAACAAAGATTAGCATACTATTTATAAAAATAGGAATCATATTATGACTAATACATAACTTCCTTATCAAATCAAGTAGAGTAATTAGAATATTATTCTAATATGATTCTTCTTTCATATTAAAATGTGACGATTTATGATCAAATATGGAAGAAATTTTTTAGTGACTGTTATTTCATAAAAATTGATATCAACATAAATTCAAATTCTTGTGTATGAAAAAAAAATTCAGTTAAAATATTAAATATCCCATATGAAAATTTAATTATATGTGTAACAAATACAAGCAAGACATATAATTTATATTTTAATTTTTTTTTTTATTTATTTCTTTTTTTTATATAAATACATAATAAAGATTATAGGCATTTCCATAAGTTTTATAGAAAATTAAAATCAGAGTAATTTAAATAGCAAAAATGTAATATTAAGTAATTTTGTAAGCAAATATGAAATTTTTAAATTTTATTGTTTAAAATTAAGAAAAATAATATTCTACAAGTTGTATTTGTAAAAATTAAATTTGCTACAATTTTGTAATGTTCAGTTTATAATTTAGAAAATATTATTGCCCAAACATCAAAATGCATGTAGCCTTTAAAAGTTTCATCAAGTTACAAAGCAACAATTTTTTAAACAATGAAGGATAAGCACCAGGTGTTTCCTGAATTGTAAATATTGGAAACAGATCAGCTTCTGATATTACATTCCACCCACGATTTTTAAACTATTTACATAAATTTACCATGTACATCGAATCAAAAGTCACCAATTATTACCGCACGAAAGCTTAGAATTCGAATGTTCGGAAGGAATATTCGATTAAATGAATCATCTAACAACATTAATGAGAAAGACTCAGAGTGGCAATGACGTAGTACAACGCGCTCACTAAAAAAAGTGACAGAGTGAGAGAGAAAACGAGTGAGCTTTCTTCGCGAGAACGTTCGAGCGCGAGATATTTGGCGGTCACCAATGATCGACACTCCCGAGATCCGCGGCTTTGAGGAATATCCGCGACGCAACGTACGACGAAAAGATAGCGCGAACGAAATGTGTCGCGATGCGGAATCCGCTCCACCGTACGTTCAACGCCTTCGACGAAATCCGTCACATGCAGGGGGCCTCAGGACACTCGATTCACTCGAGATACTCGAACTTGGAGCGAGCGTGTCCACGGATGGGCGGACGCGATCCAGGTCGGAGACACCGCGCGTCTTCCGCGCGAGACGCGAATTCCGGGGAAACGTACGGGACGAAACAGACACGTTACCTGGGGAACTCGTCAGGGAACACGGCCTGTGAAAACACCTCCGCGCTCCAGCGCTTCACACAAAGAAAATGGCGTGTTATGAAATCACGAGTATGACAACGATGTCGTCACCTGTTCGCCTCGCCTCCCTTATCGACCGAGTGCAATCGAGTGCATTATTCCCGACGGCAGTGGCGTGCGTCCTCTGACTTTCGAGAGGTCGATACAGAGGTTCATGTGATATATCGATTACTCGCGTAAATGTGGAGACGCGCGCGTCGACCTCCGCGATTGGCCGCTGCTTCCGTGCACGCACGGTCGACCTATCGCGATTAATCGAGATTTAGAAACACGATTGCGACGATGTGACATTTG
This sequence comes from Trachymyrmex septentrionalis, assembly GCF_001594115.1. Taxonomy (NCBI): domain Eukaryota; kingdom Metazoa; phylum Arthropoda; class Insecta; order Hymenoptera; family Formicidae; genus Trachymyrmex; species Trachymyrmex septentrionalis. The sequence goes on from NW_017305179.1 coordinate 828,881, forward strand.
AATTTGTAACTCATTTCAGTTCATCCCTTTTTTGTAACGGACGTAACGCAAGCGATGATAATAACGTAAGCTATGAATGTCATAATATGCTATACCCAGCAAGCGAGAATGAATTAAAATGGATTGAAATTTGTTTCTATCCGAATGCGCGCGTACTTTAAATAGCGAATACTTTTTTTGTATTTAATTGGATTCAATTAGATTCAATTGGATACAATTGAATTGAAAAACTGTATCCTATTCAAAATTTTTAATTGAACAGTGCACAGAAAAAGCTAAAATATTATTTTTAGATTGAAAGGCATAGATATATGCTCCATGCAATTCCTATAAATGTATACAAATGCATTCAGGATTGAAGAGCAGTTATTTTAACATTCCTGAATCAATATTTCTGAAAATCTGAATCCATTTCAATTCATTTCATTCAAATCCATTTCAATCTCCATCCTCATTTGCTGGATAATATGTCGACGTATTTCTTTAATTTTACACGTTCTGTTACGAAAAAAATGACGAGGCAAATTAGTCTTTCATTATCATCGGGAAAGCAGAATAATAAAAAAAAATTGTGTTAAAATAGAATTACACAGAGAAAAAAATTTGTTTGGACTCGAAAGTTTTATTTACACACAGAGAAAAAGTTTTTGTTTGGAGAGTCTCGAGAGTTCGATCTATTTTGTTTCATTGGCGTAGCACAAATTTAATTATAAATGAGACATATTTTGTTTAATAAAAAAATTTAATTCTAGTGCAAATAATTATATTATTTATTAATTTAAACATCCATTTGGTTTGACTATTCTAATCCATTTTGTTTAATTTAAACCTTTCCTTTGTGTACGTAAATGAAAGTTAATGCGGCATGTATATTTTCTTGCTGAATTGCTTGCGTTTCAGTAAATTACTAGTAATTTAGCGATTCTGTATAATGCGATTTTAGTAATTAATTTAAAATACAAGCAAATCCAAAATACAACGTTGATTCTAATTGAATGAGAGAAAGAAAGGAAAGAGAATTCATTATCTCGCGAGATTAACGCGGGAAAAAATGTGTTTTTTGATCGATGATGAAAAAAAATTGATTTCTCCATACAGATTGCGGTTCACATAAATATGCATAGTGCATACAAATCTGAGCGCTCATCGCTCTGACATTTCGAGAATAAAATCTATTTTTAATCGTTATCCTTGACATATCTCGTGAGCGTGAAAAAAAAATGTTACGTGGAATGTTGCAGAATTTTAAGATTTTGCAAATAAATTAATCGCGATCAGTTACTTAATTCAGTCTACGAAGTGTCGCAAACATTCAACAGGATGTCTCCAAAATAGATCGCCATTTGGCAACCATTCTCCTGCAATTTTTGTAGACAAGGACAGATCAATCGTAATAAAATTATACATCGTCTCCAAGCAAAACGTTTCTAACGAATGTACGCAATAACGAAATAATCGAAAATTTATGATAAAATAATCGATCTATTGTCTATCCAAACTTGCATAACTGCATAAACGTACCGCATAAAGAAAATCTTTCTATTATACTTTTACCCCAAAATTCTTTTTTCCAAAATTTATTTCTTGTGAATATTTATTAAGGATAGTTCATTTAAGCGGTTTTAATTGCTTTTTATCTTTAAGATTTAGAGGAATCAAACACGGTCTTTTTGCTCTCTTAGCTATACCCATAAGATATACATTTATACTTAAACAGCACAGAATATTTATGATAAATATTTATTACTATTCATTTTTTTAAATGTTATATTAATATTTTATACATATTTATATAATGCTTTATTCGAAATATTATTAAAATATGAACTAAATATTTTATGTAACGTTTATAATAAATACAATTTGAAACCACAAAAATAGTTACAAAATATTTAAAATATGTTACCTATAATTTTGCTTAGGTAAGAGAATCGTATATTATTTATTATCGTAGATCCTCGAATATTTCGATATCGCATATTTCATCAGAAACTTCTTATAAGCAAAATTTTGCAAGAATTCGTAGAAATAAAATTATACATGTTTGATAAAGCATTCTGAAGAGCGGTAAATATAATTTAAATCACTTAATACAATGTCATTTAATATAATGATTTTTAATTAATTACATAAAGACATGCGCGTGCGAAAGACAACATGAAACGATCAAAACCGCGATGCTGATAACATTATTCAATATTGCTAAAGACGTAGTCGGATGAAAAGTTATAGTGATGTTTCGCAGTTTCCTCGACGTCTTATGCGAATTTAATAAATAATACAGAGTTTTTGCAATAACATAGATTCATGTATAACATAGATTCTGTGAACGCTAAAATCATGTTATTTTTTTCTTAATTACTTAGTTGTTAAGAAGAAGATAACGTGACTTTAGCGTTTACCGTATCTGTATAAACTGTATTGCAAAAATTCCCTAATATCTAATTTTGTTGTCGCTAAACTTGACCGTAATTAAGTTACAAAATTGACATTTAATTAATAGAAATCACAGAAATATCTTGGCGAATCTGAGCTGCCGCGATAAACCTACTATAGCGTTCTGCCTTCTATCCTTTATTTAACTTAATTAAATTCGAAATATAAGTTGAGAAGCGGATTGTCGGAATATAAGTCGGGTGAAAGTAGGTCTCATAATCTATTCGAGAGAGAGACCGAAAATCTCGTTAGCTCCTCGCCTACTTTTACAACGTTAATCATTACTTATATTTCATCAAAATATCATTGCATTAACAAAAAAAAAAACAGAAAATAGAAAAATCGCAGTAGAAAGCGCATCCTGAGTGGTGACCGTCGTCTGCAGAATCGTTAAGCGAAAATAAAAACTCAAAGTTAAGACAGGAACTTTTAATCGCTAGTTTCGTCATTCTATGCTTAAAACAAATTAAGTTTTTCTTAAATACATTATACTTTATAATTAGGTTTTTCTTAAATAAAAATGAAAAATGAAAGTTGCAATTGAAAAACGGCGCTTATTTATTTTTTATTTATTCGCTTGACATAATATAATCAATTCTAAATATTGTTATAATTTTTAATATTAATGTAATATTAAAAGTTATAATTAATTTCATCAATAAATGTTATTTATAACAACAGATAATAAATTATATGTAAATTCATCAGTAAATTAATCATTCTGAGAGGAAAAATAGGAAAACGGAGGAGGGAGACGAGTGCGACATACGATTGAATTAAATAAGTATTAATTTAATCACATATAATTACAATCACACATATTTGCGATACATACTGCCAGGTTCTACTACGGAATAATTTGTCATATGCTGAAAAAGAGCAACTTAAATCAACTTAACTAAAAGAAGTTACGCCATTACCGATTATCATTGGAAGATATATCATTGAAAAGTTTAAACTTCTCAAACGCTTCTGTGCGAAATATAATAGAATAATCACGAAACAATATACACCAAAAACGACTTAATTTTTTAATACATTTATTTTTCTTCGTGAGACATTCATTATATTTTTTGTCAAGTCTTCTTATATAGAGATTTAATGTACACTTTGCAAAATTATTCTGTTTCTTTATAGATTTTCGTAGGTAAATTATACGTTCGAGGGTTGCGCAGCTAAAAGAACATGGGGGAAGTTAACAAAAGAATCGGGATTACGATCATAAGATTATAAATCGGGTGTAGAATGAGTGCGTTTGGAAAGCTTTCATCGTGCTCGTAGTTTGAAAAAACGCGGCCTGAATTTATATACAATTAACTTAATCTGGATTAAATGGGATCAGATCACGTTAGGTGGTGAGCGAAATCGCGGTATGGCCTCGTCGTGATGGGCACAAACGTTGCACAATCCTGTCGAACAATTTATAATTGAACCAAATACAAAGAGAACCGCTTCCTATAATAGCGCAATGTGCAACGGTCCGATGGCTATTACATGACAATTTATCCTTTCCTCGAAAAAATACTGTAAAATAGCGCGACCGATCGTTTCGTCGTATTAATAAGTAGATCTTATGGTACTCGTATTACCAATACAAAATAAAATTATATTTTGCATGTTTACTTTGCGTTACGTTAGGAGTTTCGCTGGTCTTTTTATCGCTCTTGGAGAATTAATCCTTGAACGTATATTTCGCCGCATCTGACTCTCATCGATCGCATTGACAGATCGCGTCGAACATAACCAGGTCCGATGACCAGGACAGAATAACAGGTTACGATAGCGTCAAATTGATTTTAAAATGAATCTGCGACTGGCCAAAAAAAAGCGACTTTTAATAATTGTTCCGAAGGAACACGCTCAGTCAAAGAGAAAGTCAAAATGTATCTTTATTTTGACATCATGAAAGTCAAAGTAATGATTTTTTTTTTATTCCAAAACTTGATTATTTCTTGATTCAAGAAACAAAATAAGGTCATTTTGATTTTTCTGTTGACTTTTGTGTGTTCCTTGGGTTGGATTTTGGAGGCACTTTGACGGCATTTTGACATCATGATGACTTCTCGTTTTGCTTGAATCTTGTTTGAGTCGAGGAGGCTACACCGCAATCTTCATCCCAGGGACAAGGTGGCCTTTTAAGCTTTTGTGTCGGGCTTAGGGCTTCGGCGCTTCCGGCTGCGCCTTCGCCGCATCCTCATCGCTCGGTGGTGGCAGGGTCGGGATCTCCGGATACTCGAGCTTGGCGCCGTCCTCGCACTCGAAGATCGGACAACATTCGGGGAAGCTTGCGGTTTTGTTGGTCTTGTCAGAGAGCTTGCACTTAGGGTTGGCCTTGGGCAACGGGCCACAGTCTTCTACTAATTCAAAGAGACGGCCGGAGTTGTCATCAGCGGGCACGCAGGTGGAACGACCGCAGAATGGCGACAGCTCCCACGATTTCGTCGGCTCGATGGTCGCACACTTGGTCGATGCGAAGCACATTCCAGGGAAGTCTGTAACACGATACGTAGTTCTTATCAGAGCAAGTTGTAGAGTTGCATAAAAACCTGATAAAAGAAGAGCCGTTCTTCAAGAGAAAGGAAAAGCTTCAGGATTGTTTAATTAACGAGTGTTTCTCTTATATTTTCAGAAAATACTGTTACATAACTCTATACTGTTATATAAATTATTATAAAATGTAAAAATATATTATTATTACATATATAATAATATGAGAAATAATATAAAAATGTTAAGTGTCTAAATTTATATAAATAATATAAGGAATTATTATGTCTCATTAATATACGAAATAATTTAAGGAATAATAATTTATAATAATTCGTTAATATATAGACAATAATGTTCGATGTTACACGGCACAATGAACCTTTGCGTACATAGATAATTTAATAGTAACGAACGTCTGCTTTCTGACATGAGTGTTCAACAATACATTAATACTTTAATCCGCTTTGGCCGATCTGTGTAAGGATTCGCGGATCTCTTTCGTTCGGTTTTTACCGACAGTGACGCATTTGTCTAAGTCAATAAACTAGAGATGAGATCATATAAATAAAATGCCAATCAAAGCCAATATTAAGTGTTCATATGTAAATTCGAATTCTTTATTGAATGTCAAATTTAAGTTTATGTATCTCAGCGTTTCCTTCTTTGTTTTATTATATTGAACTACAATAACTTATTTTAATTTTTATGTCACACTTTGGGGTTATTCTAAATAATTAACAAATAATACTGTAGTCAACAAATTTGTTAATTATTTAGAATGACCCAAAGTGTGGGATCGAAACATGTTAAAGGAGGATATTAAAAAGTGGCCCAATAAGAAAAAGAAATAGTGTCCTCTTTTTTGTAAAAGAAATAGTAGCTCTGATTTTACTGTTATTTTATTTAATTTTATTCTTTAAAGCCTTCTTATTAGAGATTGAAGTAAAAGGCTCTCCGAATCGCTAGCTCGTCGAAGTCGAACGGTGAAATGAGACGGTGATATCGCGTTTCCTTAATAACTTTGCTCGCTCGCTCGAGTATTATATCGTTACCTCGATCGTCACGCGCAATTCCGCAAAAGTGTCGTTACTTTCTAACGCACTGTACGCGCCGGACCTAAACGCCATTAATACTCGCCGCACAATGTTGCTTGTTAATTATCCCGCCGACCTGAATATCCGGGCAGATGAAAGAATTAATGCGAGAGAGTGGACGTGTTTTTTAATATCGCGTTGCACATCGCGATCGTGCACACCGCGATGAAATTAGAAGCGCCAAACCATAAACGTAGCCAAGATTTTTAGATTTTTATAATATTTAGATTTTAGAAGAGAAAACGTAATCAAAAACATTATCGCGAGCGACAAAGCGATATATTATACTTTGATCAGAGGTCTCTGCTTCAATTTTTTAATTATTTTATATTATAAATTTTTTAATTATTTTATATTATATTATTATTATTTTATTATTTTATTATTTTGTATTATCTTGTTCCTCTCTCTCTCTCTCTCTCTCTCTCTCTCTCTCTCTCTCTCTAAATCGAGTGTAACTAATATAATCAGATCCAAAGTGAGACAGTTTTATGTTGAGAGGAAGAATTTATAGATGTACCTAAAGATAAATACATTTAAAAATAATACAATTTTTTTATATTTTAACATGTTTGGCGAGACAGTCTCGTTATTTTTACGAGGTGAAAAAGAGCAAATTCATTAAAATATTTATGATTTGGTCAATATCTAGTAATTTGCTTGCTTTTGTAATTTTTATCTCGTTTCAAGATACACAATCGATTCTCTGGTCGCATCAAGAAATAATCTTCTCGCATCGGCGAAAGCTTTAGAATATATCGACGTTCGCATCATTATCCCTATTGTAAATTCAACAACGAATGCAATACATCCGTTGGGTTCGGCATCCTATTTCCGAGCCAGTCTGTATTTGCAACAATAATGACATCGCGAATTTCACTTCCTCGACGCAGAGCGTCACAACGACGACGACGACGACGAGCGCAAACGATGACGATATTACAACGACTAATTCGAGTTGCAATCGCTGACGACGAACGTCGTCTCGATACCCATCTACGACGATGATTGGAACGAGGAACACACCGGTGTTCGCGTCGTCGTCGTCGTCGTCGTCATCGTCGTCGGCGACAACGGTGATCGTGCTAGAAACTTCAAGGAGAAACACTTTCACTGTCATACACCGAGTCGGTCGGTTACGCGCCGCTTTTACGCAACGCGCCGACGACAAATGTTGGGCGTCATTACGACGGACATCGACGCGTTGGTTTTACGGCTCGCGATTACATCAGCCCTTCGAGGCCTGTCCCGCGATGACTCACGAGATCGTTTTACCCGAGTCATCGGAGCGAGGATTATTGAAAAATTCCTAATCGATTCTCCCAAGCTGAAGAAATTAAAAAAAAAAAATGATCAGAAGGAAACCAATCGTTTTCCAGATTTAATTATTAATAATTTTATCAAAGAGTAATTGTTTACGATATTCAATAATTGTTTGCGATAATGAATAATTACGATATTCAATAATTGTTTGCGATAATGAATAAATTATTAAAGATAAATCAAATTCACTTATAAAGTCGATAAATTATCGTAAATGATTATTTTTGATCGAATTATCATATAAATTACCTTGATTGGTTTTATACTGTTTTTCTTGCTAATTTTTTGATTTATCGATTTATCTGCTATAATTTATCGATTTTATAAGTCAATTTGACTTGTCTTTATGAGTCACGTTGACCGGTATTTTTCTAATATTTTACAATTTATATTTACGTGTGTAATATACGTGAAGCAGATAAGATCGAATAGAGGATTACGCGTCTTGTATTAACGTCAGATTGTCTAGCCGTATAATACAAAGCGTGTTAAACAATGACGTGTTCGTTACCGTTTTCTCAATGCCGATCTGAACGTGATCGACGTTTACGGCACCGCTAATGTTTCTGCGGTTTTCTCGTTTTACCGGTCACTGTAAAATAGTAAACAAGGACACTTACTAAAGACGCAAGAGACACGAGTTGTGGAAATTACGATCTTTATGTCGATTCAATTAGAAGCGATATAAGAACTTAGATTTCAAATTGGAAAGTGGAATCATAACTAAATTTCGAGAAGAGAAATTTGCAATAAAGATCAGAGATGTCACCTTTCAATATTATATTTTGATGTAATTCATACACACATTTTTCATATTATACTTTATCATATTATTGCTGCCATTCCTTTCAACTGCATCTTGAGGAAATGAGTTCTATTGCAAAGAATGTCTATTAAAGAATGTCTTCAATGTCTTAAATAGAAAATAATTTGTGGGTAATCTAAAAATCTGAGTATCTAAAAATTTAGTTGAAAATAATTTTGTTTAACCATCAAAATAATTATGTAGAACACTTAAACGTTGATGCCGCAAAAAGTTCTAAAATTCTGTCGAGCAATCAGTTTGAGCGTCCTACATAAACATTTTGATAAGAGATTCGAACAAAATTATTTTTATATCTGTATCTAACTTTGAATACTACAACAGAACTGTTCCTTCCGTGCAGAATTCTAAAATATAAATTGAAGTATAAAACTAAAATATCGATAGTCGCAAAAAGATATATTAAAAGAAGGAAAGAGGAAAATAAATGGCAAACTTTCACTTGCAAGAGGCAAGCAATATAACTCTCGTGAAATTAAAAATTCGGAATTCATTAAGCGAGCATTGTTTAAAATGCGGGATTAGAATTGCTGATTGCAAGAATATATTGCTGACATTCTTTTCAGAATGCAGAAACATTAATTTGTCTCGTTGGCGAAAATATTCTGTGTCCCTCTTAAACGAAACTGGCTAGGCTTTCGAGAAGCCCTAACCGGGAAATAGTCGAGTAACAATTTATTATCACAATATATGATACAACGATAAAGATGCATGCTGATTTTATCGCTAATCTGAAAAGTCTTGCAATCAGGGATGTTTCTTTCTCTCTGATTTTATACGTTTGATCTCACCCGTACTTTCATCGTGCTGGTTATCATTTCTGGGTGCCACTTTCTTGAAGTGCGCTTCTCGCTTTCCAATAGCAAGAACACTTTGCAAGACACACGTCACCATATAATTTCCAAAAAAAAAAAAAAAAAAAAAATAAGAGTCCTATTGGCAAGTAGTCCTATTAATTTTTATGTCAATCAAACAACAGCATCAGAGCAAATGTATTTCAAGAGTGTATAAAAAGTCCTCCGATATTTCTTCTTTCGAGCTAAAAAAGATGGAAAGAACTGGCAATTGTTCGTTGCTTATGTGCATAAGGTGCTAAGTATTGTTTGCATATCGCGATAAAGAATTTCCGCAAGTCTGTCGTGTATTCGAGGCCTTCGTCTCGCGTATATATAATACGACCTTCCAAGAGACGGCAAATAAATAATTCTATCCTTCCCATGAGCTTCCACACCCGTACTTATGCGATCTCCTGCCTTCGTTACAATTCGAGCAACGAGGCCGCTCGTAATTCCCTCCTCGTCACTACTCCGTGACTAATTCGATTATTCATGGAAATTCAGGTCTGCGCCGACAAATAAGAAAGAACACGGCCATGGGTAATTAAAGACCAGGAGCGATCGTCGCGTCTACGTGAATATCAAGGATTTTCTCTCAGGAAGGCACTTAAATTGATCTACCGCTCGCGGTTAACGCGATTTTATTGGAGAACGTTCGTAATTTTGCGGGATCTCAACATCAGTCGCGATTCGCAATGAATGGTTACGAAAAGAAAAATGCCGCTTGTGCCACACACAATGCATCAGTCTTTAACCAGTCGAGCCTTAATTGGCGAGGATTCTATTTTTTTAAACGTTGCATATAAATCCTCAAAATAAGTCTGTGTTAACTCTGTAGTTTTGTTTCATTTATTATACAATTATATTTGAGTCAATATAATCAAAAATTGATAAGAACAAAAGACTCTTAAACAATAAATATATTAAAGGGCATGTGAGAGTCAAAATTTTTTATTTTGCGTTAAAAAGTTGATAGTGTATATTATAGAATAAATACTATTGTATTCTATAATCGAAATCGATATAATCGAAACAATTAAAAAATAAATAAATAAATAAAAGTAGTGTATTTTCACAGAAAGATTTTATAATACATTAACAGAGGAAGTCATCAAATATCAAAGGAAAAAGTTTTTAACACTAGATGAATCAACGTTTTTTTACTTACTAAAACAGCAAGCAAATAAATCACTACAAAAATAATAAAAGTGTTGAAAAATCAAATATTTCATAAGTATGAAGAATATAAAATTGAAAAAATTTCAGAATCTTATCTTTCACATAAGAAATGTCATATAAATTAAAGAAATAGAAATGATCGACAATAATCATTTGGTCTATTTTTAAATGATATATTAAAATAAATAAATATATATAATTTCTATAATTTAAATAAATGAACAGAGTAACAGGATTAAACGTATAAAACGTCCCAAGGATACTGTAAAATTAATTTTATAACCACGGTTTAACTTACACTTTATTCTCTTTTAATTCTAAAACTAGAAAAAGATACAGAGTTGGTTAAACCAACAATAAGATTAAAATTAAACTACATTAGTAGAGACGGGCATAAAAGCAACGGGTTTCGTAACGATCTTGTTAACTTATCGAGAGGAGAAACGCATCATGCACCCTGCGGACCGTATAAAGAAGAAAGTAATATCGAGAAGGAACGGAAAGAGAAGAGGAGGCATTACCGGGGCAAAGGGGATTATAAGATGATGGTTACAGCACGAAACTTTCACGCAGTCTCGTGATCTTGACGCCAACGGAGCAGAGTTCGCTATTTTTCTTGACTTATCTGAGCAGAGGATCTCAACGTGCCACGATACATCATCCTGCGTCCCTGCGAATCCCTGATTCACAAGGACCATGCTCGCGTTACGAGATAATGGGAGAGTCGATACAAAAAGACATTCGACGTCGTTTATCAGGGTCGATTTACGCACGGATAAACATCTGAGATATAATGTTGAGACACGTTAATTATGAAGCAAGAAAGAAGCCATAATCAAGGTTGACGCGAGAAACGGAAATGTAGGCGATGAGATTATCTCAGAAATCTATCATGGAAGACTCCAAACGATTGATTGAATATTAATTCTCGCAACTTCTCATGGTTCAGCTGTGAAATAATAAAGATTTTTCACGCAGAATTGAAAGCAACTTCTGATTTAGGTACTCTCTAAGTAAAATTATGTTTGAAATAACAAAATTGAAAATAGAAAATTTTTCGGACCGAATAAGCACAGCAATATGCGATATAGAATCAATTTAAAAAGTGAATAATTGTAATACGTTTCCTATTTTAGATTCTATGTAGAAAAGTTCTTTTTTCAAGTCTTTTGTGTGTGTGTGTGTGTGTGTGTGTGTACATATTTATTACGCAAGGTGAAATAATGAATTTTTTAAATGACTGATTCGAACACAAATCGCTTCTATCACGGATGACATTCGTGACACACTACGGTATGTTACCGGGATTCCGAGACAGCTGTTTAATACGCGTGACAAGGCATCGTAAGAAAGCCAAATGCCAAGTCTTCCACCAAGCACCAGTTGAAAATAACGACAATCGTCCCACTTGTCGGTCATGTACATACAGTTCTTTGAATTCGGCCAGACACCTTAAGTGATTCTCAACCGAAGTTTCACGCTTTCATTTCTCGAGTAGATCTACTTACATGAATCTTGAGAAAATAAGTTATATTTATATTTATAAATATTACACTACCTAACAAAAATGTTAATTTCTTCAACAAAATGAAGAAAACAAAGTTTTTCCAAAATCAGTATCTTATATTAATTTTTATACTTCGTCTTTATAGTTAATTAAGAAACCGCGTTAACGAGCACGATAAGCTATAAAAAGAATTTAAGTTGCAAAGATTTATTTTATTAACATCAAGAAATTATTTCAGAGAAAATATATTTTATAATTTAAAATTCATCTATTGTACATTGAAATGAAAATAATTAACATATAATTTTTTTACGAGTTAAAAAGTTAATTAAGAAGCAAAGATCGCGCTATTCTAAAGGCAAATCTCTTCTTCAGCAACAAATTAGCATACAATTATGACGTTAATAGCTCGCACATAATCAACGCGAGTTTCTGCAGACAGATATATTACTTAATTGTCTTCATCTTGCGTGATAATATCAAGCGATATTAGCATCACGTTACAAAGATAAAGATCGTTGCAGCGAGATGAAATATTCTTTCGCGAAAAGAAATCTTCTCTCGTTATCTTCCATCGAATTCTCATACAACTGTCGAGTACTGATGCTGATTAAATTAAATATCGAAATAATACTTCTTTTACTGGCTTTTTTATTTATTCAGTGATTTCAATTAGGAAGCCAAAATTTTTTTAATGACAGTAGGAAGAAATAACCGCAAACTCTTAAATCAGTATTCATAATCAGTTCTTATATTCAAGATCGTCTTAAATTCAATCTTAAGATGTCACGAACCAATCGAAGGGCCATATTAACGTCTTAAGACATTACTTAAGACGGTCTTGAAATAAGAATCGACTATAAATACCGGTCTTAGATCGCGAGAGGCCTTAGATTGCCACAAAGTAAAATTCACCCTCGGGAAGGGTTGAGTTGAGTTAACTCACCGCGGAGAACATCGGCGGGTATCAACCTTCGGAAGGTTTTTGGTCGTTCCTGCACCTGGGCATCCTGTGCGGCGACGAAGGCCACCGCGACGCACAACAGGGCGAATCTGAAGACGAGCTTCATGGTTTCGAGTCGGGCGATAGATAGATTCACAGGAAGAACCTCCTTCGAGATGGGAGGGATTAGGTGAGGAGGATTAGAAAAATGGAGCTTCTTGTATCGATTACGACTGGTTGGGCCCGATCCTCGTGGCGGCATTTTATAGCCGACCATCGGGCGCGGTCCCTGTTATCCCCTCCAGGATCAGACGTGGTCTCTCACCTCTTGAACCACCAGTCACCGAAGCATCGTTCGCGACCGGAGGCTCGAGTGACTCCGGAGACACCGCCGGGGTCCAAGCGATGGGTAGGTAGGGATGCGTTACACGCATGGGAACCGATGTGGCCGCTGTCTTTGATCGTGCCATGGTGTAAATATCAGATTCTTACACCACGGGTAAGTGGTCGTACTATATTCTGGTGCAAGATCCGTTTTGACCAGGGAGAAAAATTGCTGATTGCTAGCGAGGTTATCAGGACATCGATGACGATGATATTTGACTTGCAACAGTATTGTCCAAATATGTAATTCTTAGCATTGACTTGACGTGTATCGGAGTTCGTGTCTAATGCCTTCCTTTTTCTTCCTCTCAAAATAAAAAAAGAAATAGGAATATACATCAAGACAATGCCTACAATTACAAATCTTGGACAATATTAATGATTAATTTGATTAATAAGAAATAGGAATATAATGCTTTCCTTTTTCTTCCTTTTTCTTCCTCTTTAAGAAAAAGAAATAGGAATATACATCAAGACAATGCCTACAATTACAAATCTTGGATAATATTGATGATTAATTTGATTGACAAGAACGAGGAAAAGGGTTTCCTTCGCAAACTAATCTTTGCAGAGCCAAGCAGTTAACGAAACTACGTCCTTCGACTAATTCTTAATGGAATTTACTTTAATAGGGTTTTAATTTGACAGTTGTAAGGACGCAGAAAATTGGAGGATTACGATAGATGATGATCAACCTCGACATTTCCGCTGAGGAAAAGTTGGTCTCAAATTGTACGGAGAATCTGTCATTAAGAGAACGTCTGTTTGATGGTTTTGAGATATCCTTGAGACAATATGTAAGTTGATATACGTGTATAGGAAGAATTTTATTTTTAGAAAGGTTTTATAATGTCGAGTTATAATACGTCATTAATATGTATCGATCAGTTAATATCTCATTATTGCTAGCTATAAAATGTGAGAGATTACTTTAAAATACTTTCGCTTATCGAATGCTTTCAAGAATGGACTAAAATATATCAAAGTTCATTGCTTCCTCACTGCGTAAGTTTAATGATTCAGGCACCATGTGGTTAATTTATGAATAGACGTGATTTAATAAGGCATGCAGCAAGATTAATTGACAGACAACTATTTATTATCTTGTACTGTAATCGTGAAATTGCTGCAAACATATTTTCAGAGATTAGAAACTGTCGTTAACTTTCATCTATTCATTAGTAAATCTCGCGAGCACTTTTAAAATGCGACTATATGCGGTGTTTGTAAAATTCTTATTTGTTCCAAGTTGATATAATTTCAGCGAATCATGACAGTGAATGACGTGACATAAAGATGCCTCGACTCGAGACACTCTATAACACGCGTAAGAAATTAATAATCGCACGTCTGATTAAATATATATCGTTTTGCTAATTAGCTAAAAGACTACCAATTCCAGAGAAATAAATTGTAATTTAATTAACACCCTGTATATCAAGATGCGTACTTGCGGTTCCGTGCGTGCTTCGTGCAGCACGCAAGAAGACAGTTGTCACGTTGGATAATAGCGTGGAAAATCTACACCGCTCGTTTTCAGCAATTACACAGGAGCTTAATAACAGTAATACACATTGGACTATCAACATGATAAACTTATAATAAAATGCCGTTGTCTGTAACACAATTTGGATCCCACCCTTGAAGAAGAAGAGCGTGTCGCTTAGGATGAATGCAGTTCTATAAAACCTGGGCAAAGAGAGAGAGAAAGAGAAAGAGAGACCTCGGGGGAATTTTACTTGTTAAACAAGATTCTCTCTTCAAATGTAATAAATTTATAATCGGAATGTGAATTCCGCCGCCCATTTAAAATCAATTTAGATCGAGATTTATGGCGATGAATAATTTACGAAGTGGACGCAGTTATACAATATGGTGGATCCAGCTTGAAAAACTGGTATTGCAACTAGTGAGCTTTTTAGAAGATTGCTATAGTTAAAAATATTAGCCTATTGCAATTTAATTATTCTCTATTTTATTCCGACATTGCAGAACGACGTTTTGGCGACATCGTCTCGACTTCTTCTTGGTTTTGTGTAACTTTATGTTACACGAAATTCTTCCCTTGAAAAGAAATTAGGCAATAGCCCCGTCGATACACACAAATCCCGAAGCGTCATTAATACGGGCTTCTCGGAAGAAATTAACATAATTATTAGTAACCATGAGCGTTAGGAAAGCCGCAGCGAGTAGCTGATTCACTTCAGCGTGAAGGAGTTGCTTAAAGGTGCGACCCGTTTGTATAATATAATTCGTATGTTTTGTAAGTAACACACCGATTAAGCGCGGAAACGCATGTTGAGCAATATCGCGCGCTTATGTTGCATAATATTATTCCTGTCGCGCGCGTGAGATCGAATCTCTGAACGTATGATTCTCTCATTCGAACGCTGATTTAAAATGCTACGCTATGGAATATCCTGCAAAGAAAATGTATGACATAGTATTAATTAAGTATTAATTAAGGAAATATGTGCCACATCTCAAAAATTACGCATAACTAAAAATAAAAAAATTTCATAAATCGTTCCATTATTACATCTGAGTAGCTGTGTAAAATTCGAGCAAACTCTCTTATTAGTTTGTTATTTAATTTTTTTGCCAGTTCTGATTCTTACGTAAAATTACAGTTTAATTATTACTTAAAATTACAGTGTAATTATTACTTATTTGTAAATTTGATGAGAAAGTAACTGTAATGAGAATTAAATCAAATTTTATACAAATATTAATAAAACAATAAATATTCGTTCATTTGGATTATTTAGAAAGTTATCGACCAAAACTGTAAATTTTATGTAGAAAAATGTTATTTTGCTGTATTAAAATCATTATAATGAGCCAAATTATTCGTTTTGCGTTTTGCAGTTGGTTTTGAGGGCTAACATCATACAAAATTTTTGAATCTTAAAAAATTTTGAATGATATCGAGTGATTTTGAGTGATAGCTATTTTTGGCTGAGTATTTGACTAATACTTTTAACTAACACGTACAGATAAATATATCTTTAATGGAAAATCTAGAGAAATCTCTAGAAAATATTTCTCTTTAAAATATCTGAAATCAATGGCTGTTAATTCAGTAGAGAAAACAGCTCTGCAACTGTTGTAAAATTTTTTAATATAATTAATTTATACATTTAGATAAGAAATTAATACGTGAAAATCGTTCTAGATAGATTCTATCAAAATAAAGAGTTGGAGTTAAATTTAGCAATTACAACAATTTATACAACATTTCTATTCATACTTAATTTTCCATCTTAATCGATTTTCTAATTTTATTTTTTGAAATTTGACTTTAAAAAGTTCTGCTGATGTTGAATGCGATCGGAGACTAATAAACCTTCATCACCTGATTGTCGGCTTCGAAGGCTGTCGAATAAAATAGAACCTGAGAAGATGCCTCTTTCTAAATTGCGG
>NW_017305179.1:845418-851752 GCF_001594115.1 Trachymyrmex septentrionalis
CGGCTTCGAAGACTGTCGAATAAAATAGAACCTGAGAAGATGCCTCTTTCTAAATTGCGGATGTTATCGACGCTAATACTGGCGATACCATCGAGGATGATAACATCCTTGACTTCGTGATCCCAGCCGATCTCCATCTAATCTCGTTCTTGATGGAATCAATGATGTTAATGATTCTGAACAATTAGCCGTAATCAATCAGTTCTCTCTTCTTATGAACTAATTATAGACGATAATCCCGGCAATAGAATATTGGCATCGACAGCGATGGCCTTGATCTCAGTCTTCGCCTTGACCTCGACCTTCGCCGACGCTTCCGTTCATGTTTTGATTTCCATGTCCACCCGGACGTCATCATGCACACTTCCGCTTACGCTCTGACTTCGAACTT
This sequence comes from Trachymyrmex septentrionalis, assembly GCF_001594115.1. NCBI lineage: Eukaryota > Metazoa > Arthropoda > Insecta > Hymenoptera > Formicidae > Trachymyrmex > Trachymyrmex septentrionalis. The sequence goes on from NW_017305179.1 coordinate 845,810, forward strand.
CGCCTTTATTTCCGTTCTGACTTGGCTTGATTGCTGAGAAAAGGTTGCTCGTCGCGGAAGAAACAACTGGAACAATTGCTCCAGGCTGAGAGAGAGAGAGAGAGAGAGAGAGAGAGAGAGAGAGAGAGAGAGAGAGAGAGACCGTTCTCCAATTGCTAATATTTGTTTAACAATTCAAAAAGAAATCGGACAAAGGAATCAACGAGATGCCTCATACTTACTTATATATACGTCATATTTAATCATGTCGCAAGAGAGCAAGAATCGTATTCCATCAACAATAGATATTCGTTAATTTCTAAAATTAAAAGGATGTTTTATATTTTTTCTATTTTTCTCTCTTTCTCTTCTGTAATAAATAAAAATTAATTTATAAATTTAATTATACTCAATATTAAAAATCAGGAATAAAAATAAATAAAATGTATATAAAATAAAAAAATAGGAATTGTTAAATATTTCCATCAAGTATTCGCCTAAATAAAGTCGATTTCTATTTATTAACTTAACAAATTGGTTGCTTAAAAAAATTAATCTTTACATCGTGGATAGATATTGTCGTGTACCTGACACAATCGAGAGAGATAAAGAGAAAGATAAATAACTGCAAACTCTGACGAGGAAACTTCTATACAGCAAACTGTACTCGAATCCGTGCCGGATGTGATGTAATTGTTGCAAAGCCAGCGGAACTCAATTGGGGCGATATTGTGTGCTGAGATTGCGGGACAACGGCCGTACTATGAAATGGGCATGGCTGTGGGTAGCAGCCAACGCCTTCTTTAATTTGGGATCTGCCCAAATTGGAGAAAGTTCCCTCTGTCGATTGTCGTACGTTATTTACTTTGCTTTTATCGCACTTGTCAACAAGGAATAATGATGAGGAGAAAAGATCGTGATATATGGAAAATAATAAAAAAAAAAAAACATCTATACCGATCCTGTAATATCATCAATCAAAGAAATTTCTAGGAGAGGAGAATGGTAGCGGGCTTTAAAATTTATTTTTCTTATTACAACTGCAGCTCTAATATATGGGATAACTTCCTCAATTACATCACGTATGATATATCTATCACCGTGCGCAGAGTTCTAACAACGCGTTTAACGTGTGTTACGTTTGAGATAATTGTAGAAATAAGTCGTAGAGAAACACTCTTTGACGGAAGAAAGTCGAATGCTGTTGCTGGGTATAATTAATTGGGAATCCGGCTTACGCAAGATTGTATCTATCTATCATATGTGAGTCATAAAATATAGAGCAAAAGGAAGACAAAAGTGCGTGTAGAAGTTTCAGAAATGAGTGAATTGTGAGATATAAAATAATAAAAAAATACATAACGTAGGAAATATAAAAATATATTCAAACGTATAAAGATTCGTAACATTCAAATTTTCATTTATAAAACTGCTGTAGAATTACAGTTATTCTTGCTAGTCACACAAGAATAACTATATCAAATATTCTATATAATAGTCGTAATCTTGTTGAATATTTAAATGCACATAAGTTAATCGAAGATTACCGCTGTTGAAAAGCAACCGAAGAAATAAGAAATGATGTACAAATAAACAAATATTTTTTCAATAACATCATAAAATATCGAGTTCACAATTAGAACAAACACGCTACCAAAGTTGACATTTTATTTTATCTATTATAACTTTTTATTTACTTTATATTTATATTCTTAATTGTCAGTATTAAGTTTTATTTTATTTTACGTTTATATCATATTATTGTTGTATTATTTCTCTGTAATATACATATAGCAGTCACACTCTCGCATGTAACCATGTTGCTTCCAGCGTGAAAAGGTGAAAGCAGATTGTATGGAATAATCCGTGGAGAGAAGTCCCGTGTAACAAAGAAAAAAAAAATAAAAAGACAAGGATCTCTTAAACGCGTTCTCTATGTATGACGAATCTGGAAGAGCCTTGACACCGAATGATAGATTAAGTCTTCGTTACCAGGAACGCATTATCTATTGACAAATTCGGCTATTGATACATAACGTACGCATATTTGACTGTGCTACTTGTACCGAGATAGATAAAAAAATCTTTAAGTAATTTTATATTCAAATTTCTTCATTCTACCACGTAAACGTTTTATTTTGAATTACTTACATCGCTTAGACGACTCGGACAATATCAATTTGTTATTACTTGTAGTGTCGAGGAGAAACTAAAGTAAGACTGAATACGGTAAATGGCTATTTGTGGAGGATAGGCGAGAAAGTGGCAGTGAACTTTTGAAACTTTCCACGTGAAAGTGCAAGTGAAGATGCTGCCTGTGCAACGCACGATAAACTGACTAAAACTCAATTTTTGCTGTGAATTGTACGTTCTAAAATTACGCGCATTAATCATTATAGTAAATTAATGAGTAGTAAAAAATTGAATTAACGAGTCAACAGTAATTCAATTTATATATCGTTAATATAGCAACAAAAAGCGATAGACTGAGAACAAAAGAACTGAAAGACACTGAAGTCGAATTTATATCTCAAATAAAGTAGTATTTACCTCTCTGTTTCTGTTTTCCTGAGTAATTAATACGTCAATTAATACGTTAATAAATAAATCAAATATATTACGGCGTTAGTCCACAGCGAAAAAAATATAGTCAATTTTAATAAATATTTAGTTCAATACTGCCAACTAAATATTTACTTACAGTAAATAAATATTTGTTCAGTAAAAAAAAAGATTGTTAAATCAAATTAACATTTCTTGTATCAAATAAATATATCTTTGTATTTAATAAATATTTAGTTGGCAGTATTCAATTAAGTATTTATTAAAATTGATTAATTTTTTTTCAGTTTCATAATATATAAATATACATAAAAAAATCTAGATACTACTTGTTTTCCCAATAGTTGCATTATACTTTCATTTTTGTTCATAAAATAGCTCGACCCGAAATATTTTCTTAGAAGATTTTTAGATATAATAAAGATTGCAAGAATTATCGAAAAAAATAATAATAATAAATTTCTACCGTACGCACATTCAGTTAATTAAGAGTTTATCAAATTGATCTTGGTGTTCATTTTCACTTCAAATTTTCATGTTTCAAAAGGCCATTAATTACTTGTAGAATATTATATAAGCATAAGATTAAATGATAATCGATTTGCAACATCATATGAACTTTTTAGAAATCAAACCGATCAATTCTATGAAATAAAGAGCAGAAAAAATTGATGAAGTCAAACTACTCGGTAAATTATCGAAATCGAGATTTATAAAAAACAAATTTGGCCAATTTGGCTTCCAAGAGAGACTCGTATATATAAATATCAGGCAGATTACGTTATAGAAATTGACCAAGCCACGATGGAAACTTCCATAATAGAAATTGCCAGGGTTTACGATGCGCTTCGCCGTTTTTTCACAACGTGTAAACGTGCTAGGTCAATGCAACAGCGCATAACGCGCTCGTTGCAACAGCTCGTGATGAGGACCTGTCATCTATCCGACCCAGTCAATTAAAGCCATGCCCATCCTCTTCCTGTTCACTTTCTGCTCGTCCGCTGCAACTTGACCCTTCGCGAACTCCTTTTTATATTTAATACATCTTATCGTTGATTAAAATTATACATATAATCATAATTCCCGCTCTCACAATGTAAATAAAAGAAAGATATAATCAAGTTTTAATTGCTGCAATATTAAAGCAAGTTATAATTTACTTCATCTCCTCTTTATTATCCTATTTGATATCCTAACTTTGCCGGATTTTCAGGAATTTAGATTTTTAGTTTAAATTACTAAATTAAATTTTAAGAAATGCAATTCAAGGAATTCTATATTTTTAAAATTTTTTTAAACTCTTAGAATTTTAGATTGTGCAATCTCTTCAATGATATTTATATTTACTTGAGAGTTTATCGATTTTTGGGACTTTTTAATATCGGAGGCAACGAATGCTCTAATAAAAAATTTTAATTTTAGTGATCAGACTCGCGGTAATGAGTCACATAATTTGTTGCCCTTGACACAGTTTTAGTCCTATCATTTTTCTATTGTTACGTTATCATGAGAAATTTCCCAGTGCAAGTAATTATTGAAGTGAACGTGTGGATAACTGCGTAGACAATTGGCGAGAAAAATGAAATCGATGCATCTGAAAATAATGTTTACGATACAGAGTAGCTAAATATGTACGAGAAAAGAAAACAATAAAATATTTATGAGAAGGAAACTGTCATTACAAAAGGCGGGACATAAATATTAATGTTTACATAAATAATTAATATAATATTAATATTTTTAATTAACTATTAGGAAACAATACGTACGAAATCACATTTTAATTATAAGTTAATCGAAGAAACGATTATGTCAGAAAAAGATAGTTTAAATTTAAAAGTTCCAAAAATTTCCCTCAGTATCAAACAACGTAACTATTTCATTTCATTAAAGTTGACAAAGCTGATGGAAAATAGAATGTAAAGCATACATTTGATACTTTCGAGCGTGCCATACTATACAATGATTTCCTTTGAACCTTAAGACGACTAGAAATGTTCAATCACCTTTCAGCTAAGACATTTTTCCACATAATCTATTAAAAAGTTAAATTCTGATTTAAATTTAAATTTTAGGATACTAATTCATTTTTTCATTTTCTCTCTTTATAAGAATTGAAAAATCTCTTTGAAAAAAAAATAAGAAAAAATATAAGTATTAAAGATTGATGACAGAAAATGATTAAAGAATTTTTGGTAAAAAAAAAGATAAAATTTACATTTAAATTTCAAAAAATTTCCCTCTAAATACCAAAATAAATCCCTTAAAAATTCTAGGTTTTTTATCTTGATTTTTTTCAAAGGAAAAAATACACTGATTTCAGTTATATGCTAAGAAAAAATTTCCCGAAAGATGATTATACATATTTCTTTAGCGTTTAAAAAGCGTTGTACAATATAAAAAAACGTTACAACATAAAAAAACACTCATTTTTTTATAGTAGAAATATATAACATGTGCTTCCTTCAAGACTCCACGTATATAAAAGACTTTAGATTAATGTTTATATGCATTTTAATGTTTTTTAAAATCATCGTATTTTTTTTACGTAAAATGCAAGTAGCATCTCAAGTAACGCGATTTATTAAAATGATAAAGTTCATTATTTTCCTATTAAATTCAGTTTTATTTTCTTATTAAATTCTTTTAAATCAGGATATTGATTTATCCTTCGTTTTTCTTTTTTAATAAAAAAGAGAGAGAGAGAAAAAATGTTTCCAACAGCAATATTTTGATCAATAAAAATTCTGATAACAAGTTATGTTACATATCATGTGTAATTTAGCTAAGAGAAAATTTTATTTGTACTAATTCCGCCTCGTATATTTAAAAAAATATTAATTATAAATTGGGCTAAAATTATTCCGGAAAAGCGAATCGTTCCTGCCAAATTTGTGAGCGATGTTTGCTTTTCAAAATTGGATCAAGAACAATCGCGATAGACTTTATACGTTTTTTAAATCTTTCATTGTCCCGTGCTATTTCTTCCCAAGGACCTCTTCGAGCTGCACGGTATGCATAATTCCACGTCACCATGACATGTACGACTGGAGTTGGATCGAAGCTCACCTGAAACAGAATTTCGAATCTCGAAGAGAATATTTTCCTCTAACATAGTCAAAAAGTTCTGTCATTTTGCAATTTTTGTAATTGATAACGAGAAATTAAAGTAATTCGCAAAATGTTTTTAAAACTACATGTATAAAAACGTTTAATATTAAATGTTATATTAATGTTATTGTAAATTCAATAAATTCGTATAAGGGCTAAATAAACCAAGCACATTGTCTGTGCAAAAAGAAATATATATTGTTACAATTTAAAAATCTTTCAAACGTTTCGGTTCTTTTGGAAGATTTATATATATTGTAACAATATATATATATATATATATTAAGTTAA
>NW_017305179.1:851929-855797 GCF_001594115.1 Trachymyrmex septentrionalis
AATTTTTCGTCTTTTTCAGCTCGTAGTTTTTGGTATGTAAAAATTATCAAACTCATATAAACTTAAAAAATGTGATAAGCTTTTAAAAGTAGAGATTTCAAGCTTTAAAACCCTTTTTTTAAATTTGAATTTCATTCATTATTGACGAAGATATTGTATATACAACTTTGAGCTAAAAAATACGCGATGACTTTTTACTCAACCTAATATATACATATTTTTTTTGCACAACGTGCTTGGCTCATTTAGTCCTTATATGAATTTTATTAAATTTCGCTGAGCCTTTAAAGTTTTTTAATTTTAATTTTAATACATTATATTTACAATAAAATTTTCCTATTTTATCGTTTCTGAAATCATATAATACAAGATGACTGATATAAGTATTGAGAGCTCTTAAATACCTTCTTTGATTGCGTGTTTGTTAATTCTTCACTATCTTTATCAGTAAAGATGATCGAGTCATCTAGCTGGTTGTCTCCATCGTCTAAGTTCATCTCAACACAACCATCGACTTCTTCAGCAAAGGAACCGGTATAAGTATTTTCGGAATTATTAGAATCCATATTTTCGAAACTAATGAAGTCATCAGAACATTCAGAACTGTCAGACGGCAATCGACGGTGTTGAAATAAATTCTTCTGCATTTGTCTGTTATAATCCTTGGCGTGGCGTTCGTCGTTCATCTCCATTAAACAATCGTAACGCATTCTCGGCCTTTCCGTTGCTTCTTCCTTGTCTAAAGTTATAGAAACATTACTGTCTTCAGAATTGGTGGAACTTTCTGATAATGATCGCAATCGAATGGAAGCAATTTTGGCATCACTGTTGGAATCCTTGCAAGGATTATCGTTGTTCCTCATCGAAGAATTGAAGATAGGTGTATAATGTATTTCGGTAGGAGAGGATGTTTTCATTCTTTGTTTATTACATGTTTCGGTAGAAGAGGATGTTTTCGTTCTTTGTTTATTACATGTTTCATACAATTCGTCGTCTTCAAAAACGACCCAATCTTCAAGATCGATGGAGCTTTCTGATACCGTCAGCGATCGAATCGAATTTTCTTGTGCATCAGGCATTTTATTATTGCTATCTTCGCAATAATTATAATTCAAAGAATTTGCTATACAACGTACTTTGGTCATGTATTTCCCTTTAGTTTTCTTCTTTTTGCGCGCCTTCGGTTTTCTTTTCCTATGTGTACTTTTGGGTGAGCTCGACATTGTCGAGCTATTAATCTGTTTGGTGACCTGAATGGAATCTGAAATATTCATATTATCTAAGCTATCAAGCTTTTTACTGTCTGGACAATCGTATAATGCTGTTTTGCTCATAATCGCCATACTTAATAGATTCCATCCGACATATGGTTTGGTCGACACCAAAACAGCTCAGCTGACGCTTCGCTCTACTGTGATCTAGAATATAAAAAACAATCTCAGTTTAGATTATGGATTACATGAACAATGTTAAACTCTTAGAATTAGGTTTAGATATCTAATATGAAAGATTAGTTGGAAAATGTATACATATGTGTGCCTGAAATATCAATATAATAGTGTATAGTGAGTGTCAATGACTTGTAAATCAAATGTGTGTAAGTCTTATTAAATTGGTAAAACATTTTTTTCTAACCTGCCTATTTTCAACAATCTTCTAAATTCCAATTAATAAAAAATCTTATCAATGAGAAGTCAAATAAGAAAAATCAAATAAGCATTAATTTGATTTCTGAGGTTCAATTTTTGTAAAAAGTCTTCTTCGCTAAATTCTTATCTAAAACGATCCTCCTTATCTTTAACTGATTACAAAATCGTCCGCCAGAAAAATGTGTATTGTCAATTGACAGAGTGGTATTAAGTGTTTACGAGACATCGGCCGGAATATTATCGGATATTTTTTTCAGCATATCTGTACTATTGACATGTAGATCTCAACAATAAGGCTTATATGGAGAAACACGTGCTATGAGAAACATGATAATATCGTAGCATGCATTATGGTGACGCCTACGCACATTGGTAGGAACGTTTCGGACGTTCATCGTAATCGCATTATTTAGCGCGTATAGATTTTAGCATATGACGTAGAATCAGTCATTGAGGTACAATCATCCGTGCACAAACACACACGCACACACACGTGTACGTATTGCGCGACGCACGCGTCGCATGTCACGTACACTCTCTTGACTTACGTGATGTAGAAGAGTCCTCGCAGGCGATGTAGTGGCCTTCCGGATTTTCCACCCAATTGCAATCGTACGTTGACAAAACGGATCTTGTTCCACACCCTAAATAATCTATACCGATTGCAGTGTCAATTCCTGTCGATTTCGCAGAGGCGAGGTTGTCTATCTCAGACGAGTACATCTTTAGAGAACACATGTTTGCGAGATACTTTAAGCGGCCATCTTCAACTACAAAATGAGAGAGTATCGTGATTTGTGATGTATTCATATATCGTTTCCAGCTGGACAGCACGGGGAGGCGCGCATGCGCGGCGAATAGACGCGAGGGCCTCCGTCTCAGGCGCGTGTAATGAGAGGGTACGTCTGCGCCCCTTTTTCCACTTTCAATTTCATCGAATATGCCAGATTTTCATTTATTTTTTATCTTAGAAAAAAATGTTTTGAATCAAATTCCGCGAGAATTTCAAGAGAAAAAGAATACAACGCTGCGACCTCTTCTTATTCGACTGTCTGTATATAAATAATATCTCATTCTAATCCCAGCAGAATTCAAAAAGAATTCTGTGATATGCCATCAATTCTAAGCTCATTTTCAGATGCAACAAGAATTCTTTTCAGAATGATGACACATCACTGAATTCTTTTTTGTATCATCTGGGACATATTCTCGGTTCTCATTTTAAAAAGAAATATTTTAAATAAAAGTTTCGCGATTTTAGAGCGAAAAAATACAACAATTGTCTTACATTATCTCTTACATTTATCTCCCTCTCTATCTGTTTGTTTTTCTATTTTGATTGAATGAGATGAATCGATTGGAGAAAACAGCAAGAAAAACGCAGTTGTTTAAAAAAGAAAAAATGAGATTATGGGCCCGATCGGCGCCTTTATTAGACACGAACCTATGGAAATGATCACGTGATCCTTCACGCGGGGAGAAAAGTCGAGATAAAAGGGTCAACGCTTTGAATTTCCAACTTTTTATTGGCTGCAAGTGACTACCTGAATATTTTGTTACGTGATAAAATACATGAAATAATGAGGATTGTTGCGTGATGCAATCCTTCGAAGGGACAACCCAGAATTTTGTAACTTAAAATAAATCAAGAAACAAACGGAAAAAGTTTTTCTGAAGTTTTAACGACGTGGAATGTGAAAATCAGTACGATTTTGTAATGTGTGACAATTGCGATATAATTTAGATATAATTTAACTATTTAATTATTTATCTGGTCCAAAAATTTTAGCATCGAGAAGTTTAGAAGTATATCGAGAAGACACGTAATAACTATCACTATCTAATGATACCTATAAGTTAATGATTAGGCGCTAACGAAGATAGATGACGCACGGATGTTATTATTTATTGTCACTTCAATTGGATTCATTTCGCTAACAAATCAGATCGTCACAATTTTAAATAAATGTACGTCTATAATTGTGAGCGCGGATTACAATATCGCGGGTCCGATTGAATTGTCGTTCCTGCACTGGCGTCTTACTTTTTTGCGATTTATCTATAATAAATACATAATAATCACCGAGAGTCCAAGATAACAGAATCGAGAGTGAAAAGTCAGTAAGGAGAAAAGGTTTAGCATATCAGAAGACTTTTTATATCCTTTCTCTCTTGATGTCTATTAATATATTTGATATATATATATATATATAAACACA
>NW_017305179.1:855897-856927 GCF_001594115.1 Trachymyrmex septentrionalis
ATAACTTATTATTAAATAAATTATTATTAAAAATAATTTTTTTTTCTATTTTTCTGTATTTTCTTTTATTTCCATATGCTGTCTGCTAATTTTTAGGAATTAGAATCGACAGGCTAATTTTTTCCTTTGCTTTTTCTTTTCTTTTTTGTTTAAAATCGGAAGCCTTTTATGTTGAATATGAAAGACCAGCACATAAGATGTCCAAATGGATACAAGCTATTGTAGGCTATTATATCTACGTGTAGTCCTTTATTCAACATAAAAGACTTTCGATTTTTAACAAAAAGAAAAGAAAAGAAAAGGCGAGCGAAGAAGGAATAATTTAGATAATAATAAAGAGTTAGTTAAACAATGAATTATTAAAAATAAATCTCTACGAGAAACTATCAAATAACTGAAGAAAAAAAGAAAAAAATTTCTTTAGAATGTGTCAGGTCATTTTATACTTATTCGGTATAAAGACTTTTGATTTTCAATAAAAGAAAGGAGAAAGTGAACAAAAAAGAAATAATTTGTGCTAAAGAACTTGTAGTTGTTAAATAATTTATAATTAAAAACAAATTATTAAAAGAAGACGTGTTATTTGGAACGGGTGGAATATATTCATATAAAGAACGAATCGAACATTATTCTAATAATATAATAATAAAGAACAGCGGCAGATGATTTTGTACTTGTTTTTTCTTTTCGTTGTTTATTTGTAACACACAAAATTCCAACTGTCTGTTTATATATATGTGTATTTATATATGTGCTTTAGCGATAAGCTATATTTAGATAAGAAGAATGCAGCATACATTGCATTATCTACGTAGCATTGTTGTATGTGAATGTGCAATGTGTGTATATATGTATGTGCGTGTAATCTGAACCAACATGTAGTGCGTTTCCATTATTGGATGTTAAAATCAACCTGAAAAGAGAAGGTCATAATTGGTTATAATTTATGATCCTTCATTTAGTCATACCTTAGTATGTGAATAGCACAGTTTTTCTGTTTCAATTTTATACATTCCTATATTTTAAATGG
>NW_017305179.1:857027-861911 GCF_001594115.1 Trachymyrmex septentrionalis
TCTTAGTATGTGAACAGTTTTTCTGTTTCAATTTTATACATTCCTATATTTTAAATGGAATAAGAAACATTCAGTAAAGGTTATTTGAGAGAACATGAAAAGGAGTTAGAGAGAAAAACATCACGTAAATCACAGCTTCAAAATTGAACAAACACGAAAAGATTTAACGAATAAATGACTGATGTGCATAGCATAGGATAAATACAAATTGTAGATAAATAAATTATCGATTATATTAAGATATTGTACGATTAAATAATTTAAGAACTTTATACACATTTTAAATTTTTGTGCTTTCATTTACGTTTCTGAATAACCGACTATTTAACTTTAATCTTATGTTATTTTCTAGTGTTAGCGTCTTGTAAATTTAAGTTGAAAATTGGAATAATTCGGTTACATCAATGTTATAATTTCACACTCAATAATACAATTATTATGTACAACACGTTCTACATTACATTTACATATTATTGAGTGTAAAATTGTATAATATTGATGTTATATATATTACAGTTAATTGATGTTTACTGAATAAGACTGCATTTCAAATTGTCACTGATTTAAAAGCATAAAAAACGAAATGAAATTCATAAAAACTATTATTACGTATAAGATTCTGCGCGACAACCGAAAATATCATCATAAATCAATTAATAGATTTATCAAGAACACTGATTCACTTATCTGGTACTAAAAAATTCTAAGAATAATCGGTGTGTCATCGAGATTTCTTATTTAAAAACAATTAGCTGATTCACGTATGAACGCGTGACGAAATTCTTGTCGAAACTGCGTCACTATTTCAGTAAAGTAAACAGACACATAAACGAGCGAATAAATATCTAAATATATGCAGATATTACATAAACATAAGTATATATTCGATATTCGCTACTTGATTATGAGATATCTCGCGTCGAAGCGAAAAGCGATTTAGCATAGATTTTGTTGTCGCTTTTTTCCTCCATAATCGGGTTACTCAGGGTCATAAGTAACTTTCCAGCCCCTTCTCCTTCTCTATCAGCTCTTATTGCTATACATCTCTTTTGCACACATGCATGATTATTACTGTCAATGATTGTTATTTCGACTAACGATATTATCGAACGTATGCAAATCACGTCGTGCAAGTCAATGGTGTAAAATAATTGCGTCAGAAAACACGTGAACGGAAATCGGCAGGACTTTGTGATAGTAAAATCGTAGTCCAAGCGTTACAATAAAAAATCAAGATACAATTTCAACTGCATATAATAATTACGCTGTCATAAACAATGCTGCATTGAAATTTTATAAGTTCGCATAGCGATCATGTAACTCTTCCTCTAAATATATGACAGTATGAAATAGCATTTTTCACATCAAATGACTTTACTATTATTATTATAAAAAACAAATAACAAAAGACGATATGTTCGTATTGTTAAAGGATATTATTAGGAGAACAAATCACTGGTTTCTTTTCTTTGAGTATGTACTAATAATTACATCGATAAATGTTGATAATGACGCGAATAATTAATTAACAATGTAGATAAGCAGGTTTCGCGTTCGCCAAGACAGCGTTCGATTTTTCTTTTTTTGTGACTTTATTGCAAATATTGTACACTCCAACTTTCCGTCGTGTGTCGGACAAGAAACAGAAATAAATTTACACATAATCCTTCTATTTTTTTACATTCACATATCCAATGTAATAATACAAGACTATCGAATGGAAAAAAGTTCAAAGGTATTGAATACCAATACCAAATTGAAATTGCTGAAGCACATCGCTCCTCATGAACAACAATGGTGTAACTAAGTTCAATTCTATGCGGGCAATGTTCCCCAGCTTCATCGCGATGCCTCCGCCGATAGCGCAGCGAACATTCTCCGTGAAAATCTTCATGTTTTCATCGTATAGATTATCTGAAAATTTCAAACACGCATCATGTAAATTGATCAACTCTATTCGAATTATAAAATATAACGAATTTAAGAAATATACTTCGCAAACAAACAATATTAAGATTGATATAGATGTAAAAATGGAAAAATAAACAATTATTCAGGAATTAATCATATAATTTTCATCTAGGCTAGCTTTCCATATAGACATCAAATGTCAATTTTTATTTAGGACAATTATATAGACTTGAAATGAAAAAATGCAATTCCTAATAAGAAACTTCTATGTAGGAGTAATCTACAAAACTACTTCGCTCACCGTATGTGAAATTGGATAAATTGCCGCCGTTGATAAAACCATGCAGCCTAAATAAATCCCCAAAACTGTTATGGCCGGGTCTGAATGGGAGCGGCGTATAAACGTGAAGGGCGGCTGCCCAATACATCTCACCACCCACAGAATTTCCTTCGTAGCGGGGCCCGCATCCTCTCATCTCAAATCCACGTAAATTCAGTGGACCTCCCAGGAAGAAATGATCGGCGATACTTATTTTCATGTCGTTACTGATTGCACTCAACAGCCCAGACTGAAGGCCCAATTGGAATGTCTATTCAAAGGTAGAAAATTCATGAGTAAATATTTTACAATCCATATAGAAATTGTCAGGATAGTTAGAAATAAGGAACGTTTTCACAACGGAATTTCACAATAGATAAAAAATATTTACAAGATACTCGTGTGGTGACCAATTAGTTTGCATGGCGAGTTCGTTCCTCAAGAAACCAATATCGCCACCTAGGCCAGCCATTTCTGTCGTTAATCGCAAGAGGCTCCCAGTAACGGGGAATAAAGGACAGTTCCTTTTATCTATCGTCCAGATGTACCTCAGTGCAGATTTCAAATTCGGGCCGCATTGTTCCCGAACATGAAAGGCTGCCTGTTTCGAGCAACTAATGTTCCTAAATGCAGCTTCGTATTGTAAGTTGTGCTTAGAGGTGTCTGTCTGGTTAAATTCCATGTTAAACAACAGTCCCTTGTCGTTTTGCTTAAAACCAGACCACGGGAAATCATGCGTTGTACTAAATATAGTACTGGTTAATCTGCAAAATATTAATTTAACCAGTAATGCAACTCTAATAATGTATGTATCAAGAAATAGATACAGAGAGAGATATCTCAACTCACACTGCGTTGTATAAGCTCTGTGGAAACGGTTTAATGGCGGATACATTGAAGTTGATCGAACTTTTGTTACCGTGGGAATATTCCATCTGGACACGTTCTGCTCTGCCGAACAGATTCGGCGCTTTTGCGCCGATAATTAAGGATCCCTCGTTGTTCCCAACCATTGTGCTGATACCACCAACTAAACGTCTCATTTCACGTACTTTAAAAGTAACCTAACAATAAACACAATTCAGACATAAACATTACAGATGAATGCATATTTGGATACGGCATATACGAACAACAAACTGCGTTACGTTTAAATCTGAAAAAATTACTTATTCTTTGTCGAATTAATTGTTTAATTATATAGACCCACTTCAACACCATCAGGCGTGGCGTCGGGTCCTTGACTGATATCGATGTAAATGCCGATATTTCTAAAGCATCCCAGGGCGTCTAACTTCTCTCGCACTTTGTAAGCACGTATAATAACATCCTCGAAATTTTTCGCTTTAAACAAGTCCTTCACTTGTGACTGGATAATGTCGTCCTTCGTTCGTATAAGTCCATCCACGTGTATCTTGTCGACTCGTGCCTAGTGAAAACGATATAGAATAATTTTTAAAATCCACAAATGAAGACTTGACTCTACCACTTGAATAACTTCTGAATAACATACCTGTACTGCCTGTAGAACAATGTTTTTCGTCTGCACATTCTCTTCTTCTCTATGTAACTGAGATTTGCTATCAGAAAATGGTGGCTGCAAGAATAATAATAGAATTTTAATTTTTAGTTAATTAGTTTTGAAAGTAAAAAACTAGAGAATTAGGCAGATTATTATAAATATGAATTAACCCTCTGGAGCTCTGATACTAAAATCTGTAACAATTATTAATTCTAAGTATCTATAAGATCCATTTAATTTATGTTAATTAATTAAAAAGTTAATTAATTTTGAAAAACCAAAATGACATAACTTACATAAAAAAGAATAAATATTAAGTATATTTTAATAGGAATAATTCAAATTTGCCGATATAATATTTCAAAAATTGAATTGACTATTCTAAGCCATAAAAAGATTTATAATTGAGCAAATCTAAGATTTACTGTCAGTTCCAAAAGGTTAAATTATTTTGTCATATAAATTGTAGATATACAAAGCCATCCGTTGCGTTTGATGGATCGTGTTTCTTTGCGAAATCATCCTTAGGTAATTGACCCAAGTCTGAAAAATTATTGGGTTCCTAAAAAAACATATTTCTCTATTAGATTACATCTGTATACATAACATTCTTTAATAAAAATCCAGTTATACAAGTTACGTAAATTTATAATTGTCATCGATTGATATTGTGAGAATTGGAGCGAAAATTAAAATTATCTATCTCGGTATATTATTAGAGATTACTCATTCCGAGAATCTCAATGAGATTTTAGGTTATGCCGTAACTTCTAATAATAAATACGTACCTTAGCGTAAACGGTGCCCATTATTTTGTCGACGAGTTTCTGCCTCCCTGTTTTTGATTGTCGCGCTAAAATCTCATGCTAGAATCGGTGCGACGGCTTCGACATCAAATAAAAACGTACGGATGAACTTACAATTTAAAATATCGAACACGGAAAAAAACATATATCGAACTGATCGAACACGAACGATGGACCGCGTGCCCCTCACCGGTGCGATCACAGCACCACAGCACCTCACTGCGTTAGAATACGACACGTATAATTTACATGTATGATATTAGAGATCTAATAATCTAATAATATTATATAATAAATATCCTAATATATAATATATAATATATTAT
>NW_017305179.1:861935-868920 GCF_001594115.1 Trachymyrmex septentrionalis
ATCCCACTTTTTTTGTGTGCACTAAATTAATCAAATGTATAATCGATTAAATTTGCGAAGAGAAATTCAATTTAAAATATTTGGAAAATTGAAGCTAGAGACTACACAACACTTAATAACGCTAACAACAAATGATATACTTTTTATTTTTTTATCTTCTTGTTGAGGTACGAAGTATAATCGTATTTCATTTGATCATGAGAAAAAAATATCAGGAAAAGAATCATTAAAATTGACTAAAATCAATTCGACAGTAAGTCAATTATTTTCTTCTTTTATTTAAAATATTTATTTAAAATATATGTAAGAGGTCGATTATAAACTTGAAATATATATTCTTAATTATTATATAATATAACAATAAAATATTGAAAGAAGGAACGATTAATTGTTTCAAGATCTCTTAGAAATATAATAATGTATGCAAATATCTCACAGTAGTGCTTTAATAATTACTTAACTACAAGCCTGACTCTCCCAAAAGTACCCTGCCTATACAGTTTATATAATCTTTCTGAGAAACAAATCCGCATTTTTAATATAATAATATAGACATACTTTTAAAATAAAAAAAAAAAGATTAGATATAATTTTATAGTAAACTCTTCGACGACAATTTAATTGCTATCTATTATACATAAAACATCTCCTAATATTGTGCCCAATGATTTACTCTGGACACATAATAATGAATAATCGATAAATAATACATTCTATTTTTTATATTTGCAACTGTTGGTCAATATAATTACTGTGCGTAAAATTTATAGGAATCTAATTAATGTATTGGCAGATATTTATGCCTTATGGCATTTGCACATACATATATATAACAATGTTTGCAGTATTATATTCGATTTACTGACTTGACTCGACTCCGAGTCAATGGTCTGTTCTGTTTAGCTGCAAAAGAAGAGCTAAATTGTGCAAGAAATGCAGCTAAAAAGAACAGACCGGAGTCGGCTCAAGTCAGTAAATCGAATACGCTATTAATGATATGAATACAGCTGACAGTCGATTCCATTTTCATCGAAATGAAATCATTGGATATATGTATACAACAGAAATTCTTATATATCGCATATTTCATTACACTTTACATAACGTTATAAAAATAATTGAGACTCATAATCGAAATATATAATTCAGAAACATTACTAACAACAATATAATCGTTTGTGATAAAGTTAATATGCTCCTAGCAAAATAACAATAATATACATATACATATATCAATAATATCGTTGCAATATGATTATTTGGAAAATTCACTGTAATGGTCGCAATATGTAGACGAATACTTTAATATCGAATATTAATTCTTTTAACACATTGTCTGCACAGTGAGTTCTTTTTCCATAAATGTCACAGTAGAAATTACATCATCATGAATATATAATATAAAATATTATCAATAATATTATAAAAAGACTATTTTCTTATGGTTTCTTATTTTACATTGTTGTCAAGCTATTTATGTTATTTAAAATATTATATTAGACGTCATTGATCGCTATAAAAAATAGAGCGTACATTTTATATGGCATCTGTTACAATTAGATAAGTTAGAGATAATTAGAATGGTGACCTTTGTATTAAAAATATACTTTCAATGTGTATATATATACATATTTTTAAAAATAATATCCCTTTTCGTCAGATTTTCAGAACAAGTATATAAGTCAGATCTTCATATCACGACTAGTAAAAAATCACGATATCATTAAAGTAGTGCAAAAAGTTTTTCATTAAGCTACAATTTTTTAAAGCTATTGATAAGTCTTCTAAAAATGAGAGATAAACATTTTCTTTCTTTTTTAGATAAAAAAATATATATTAAAGTCACAATATAGTGAATATTATAATAATTAATAAAATTATTTACAAAAATAGTCTTCTTACAAATTTGTTAATTCTATTTTTCGATGATAAACTTTTTGCACCGACTTAGTAAGTTTTCAAAAACCTATGCTATTCGCGAATCTCACAGATTTGACGAATCCTTGGTATTTATCGGACTAATATGTGAGTTTCTAGTGACAGGTGAAACAGGGCTCCCGTGGATCTCCAGATCAATTTCTGAAGTGGTCAAGCAATTTCCCATAACTCGGTTCCATCTATCGGCACTCTCGTTGGCAACCATATATGTTTTTGTGATTTTTGGCTCTAAACCATCAGTGTCAGACCTTTCGCAAGCTCGTAGTGCTTCTTGATGTATAATAATTTCATTAGTAATATATGCTTCGCGACGTATCCTGTTGCGTAACTTACAACTCATATCAGGAATACACCACCGTATAAAAATCATCACTAATGCCACAACATTCTGCAAAATATGCAAATATATTGCAATATAATTATTATCTTCTTTATTTGTTAAGATAAAATAAATAAAATGCAGATATTTTAAAGAATAATATCTATTTGAAAAAAAACATACCTCAAAAACGACGATAAAAGCTAATCTAGCCGCTAATATATGCCAGAACATGATGTTGTACTCATACTTGTTTGACGAGTTTGGTGCTTCTCTATAATCTGGATAGCGGCAGATCTCGACTGGGACTTGATTCAATGTCATATTTGGCCGAGTTCCACCCAGATCGCTAGTATTAAATTTTGCTAGAGAATGATCCAAAAAACCTTCTAATGAATAATTATCCGAAACCGTTATGCGATAAACTAGTCTCGGTATAAAGTTTGAAGTAAAAGCTATGATGAATGCCTGAAAAAACAAAAATAATTGTGCTTGAATAATTTAATTGTAATTTGTGAAATAATGCTATATTTTCAATTATAAAATCATTGATAACTTTCAAGTCACATCTTTAAAAGTTACATTTGCTACGTTCAGCAAAAAAAAAAAATAGTTGTGTAACTGTAGTAAGTCTTTAATATAATTGATTTATATGTACATTTAGATTTAATAAAGAACTGATGGCACAAAAAGAAATAATCTAATTAAAAATTCTTACAATAGTTGTGTGTAAAATTGCTTTTTCTACCGAGCGCCATCAATAACTAATGAATTATAAAACTTACATTTGTGATAACGGATAGTTTGGAAATAGAATCGAGAATGCGATACCATATGCCTATATCTCTGACACGCTGCCCAACTGGCCTTCTATACATAGTTAATAATTTTTTCGCGTCCAATCTCGTCTCGAAGACATTATTTAGTAACGCAAAGAATGGCGCTAATGGAAATGCAGCAACGAAGATCGTAACAAATCCATATTGTAGCACTGCAAAGAAAAAAATTATAACTGTGTTCGAAAAAATTTTTGAATTACATTCCAACGTGTATTTCTAACATATACATTACTTTAATCAATTATTTATTATTCTTTGATAGAATATACGATGTTTCTTTGTATTTACCCATTTCTAAATATTCAGGAAAAAGACTTCTAGGTCCCCATTGCACTAATTTATAATCTCTGACCCATTGCAAATATTTTCTAGATGAATATCTTTTATTCGGGTCGTCCAACTTTTTCGAGCCTACGTGAACTTTCAAGGTATTCAACCATTTGTAAAATAAAGGAAAAAGCATTTCCAAGATAGTGTTCATGGCTTGTTTACCAATCATAATAATGCTCAGTTGGATGCATAATTCCAAGAGACAACCACCCGGTCCACATTCTTCTTGTCGAGAGCCAAAGAAACGATTATAATTTCCTGGATAACCAGTGAATTTTCCCTTGAAAAATGCTATATAAAATATAGAGGCGTAATAATTTACAAACTCCAATAAATAAATTTTTAGAGTCAAGCTATCGTCAAATTCAGTCTGAGTACGAAGTAATTCAATCTGAAAATAAAAAACAAGAATTTTCATATTTATTAAGATTAGTAAAATATCTCTTTTTAGTCTTTGTTTCATAATAATTTTTATTTTTAAAATTATTAACTAATATATGTACACACCACATAATAAAAAATAATTTAATTCGAATTATTTGAAATAAATTTTTTGATACAATTAACATTTTAATAGATAGATTCTTATAAAATTACCTCAGTCAAATATTCGGCCAGCCAAACATAAAGCCAATTAAACAAAATAATACAACAGAGATTAATGCAGGCCGCAGTTGCGGTAGTGAACAATATAGCATGACTGGTTACCATTGGATGCCCAGAAACACTCAATGCAGTTAAAACAGACATTCTGTATAAAACTACTCCAAGAACGGCAGCCATAGCTACAACTATCTGTAATATCATATAAAGTCTTAACAAATTTTTGTATAAGACAATAAATATTATTAACATACTAAATTATATTCTTATAAGTATTGTTTTAATAACAATTTTTTTATATTGTGGAGATTAAACGAACCAAAAGTAAAACAATTGAAAAACTGAGAATCGTAGCGGGTAATCTCATCTTCCAGTATGGCACTTGCGGTTCTTCTACATTTATGACAATATTGACAGATTTCTTCTTAATATGCGCAAGTCTTGCTAAGTACTGTGGCCTAGGATATTCTTCTTGAGCATCTAAACCAGTTAAATCCCACCTATGGGTTATTTCAGCAGAATATTTCTTCCATAATTCAAGGAACAGTGTGGCTAAAAATGATTATATCGTTGTATAATTATATAAAAATATTATTCAAATATAACAATTTTATAAATAATTCATTAATAAGCTATTATTAATAATTTTAACATACCCCATAATGACATAAATATAGAGAAAAATACTGTCGATGGATTATCGAACAGGTATGTAATTCTCGAGTGTAAACAAGTTTGCTTTAGATCCCAATAGTCACAAAAATGATCACATAATGGACACATCGCGATTGTATTGTCACCGTTACAAACATCTTCGCTCGGTTCATTGTGATACAAAGTAGCGCAACTATATACGAAGCACAAGAGACCGACGATACTAGCTGGAATTAACATGTGAGTGTAAAATCCCAACCAGGCAAAATAGAGCCCGATCTTCACCCCAAAGTACTCTTTGATGTAATCCAAAGGCTGATAATGAAGGCATTTTCTCAAACTAGCCCATTCAGTATACAAAAGATATCGCATTGAGTCCGGAGTGTGTAGATTTCCCTGAAACATAAATAACATATTTATATATACCAAGTGCATCAGTTTATTCCATGCTCTAAAATAATTTTTATAATTTGGAACCGCGCTCACAGAAAAAGTAACTTACATCATGAAGCGGATACGCTGCAACGTATGTATGTTCGGATATCAATCTTTCGACACCGAATGCGAAATCGTCCTCCTTGGTCTCTGTGAATCTAGTTCTGTCCAATATAAATTGTACAATACGCGATCGAGTTGCCGATGTGAAAAAATTGGGTGAATCCAAATCGAATAAATAATCTTTATCTCTACTATATACCGCTGTAAAGTTCTGCCTCATCGTCGGGAAAATAGTTGTGTCGACATAATATCTGTTCATGACACGCCGGAATAACGAATTGACTTCCTCGATAATAGTGTTACTGCTTGTCTGAGGCATGCGACAACCAGGCAGTTCTCTCATTGGCAGTCTGAGTTTCAATATTTCAGCATATCGTCGCAAAACTTCCTTGGGCGCATGAATCTTTATGAAGTGCAAGCCATTTGATTCCACTTGTTCGTACTCCAATTGTAGTCCTTCTTTTTCCAAATTTTTTTCAAATATCTGAAAATATAACGCGAATTTGTCGTAAGAATTGATATATACTTTATTTAAATAGTAATTTGTACTCTTACCCTTCTACGTTCGACACTGCGGTAGGTCTGTGCTTCCCCGTTATACTCATCCCACACGAGTACGAAATCAACTGAACGTATCTCATCACGAAAATATAAACTATATCTTGTACCAGAAACAGAAAGCTAGAATATATCAAAATATTATATTCATATTTTTTTTAATATCCTCCGCTAGTAACACGAACTTTAATTCTTCCATCAGCAATAGGAGTCTTCGAGAAACAAAGCAAATTTTTTATTATTCCGGATTATATAAAAATCTGAAAAAATTCTAATATACCTGTTAAAGCTTTAATAACGAGTTTTTACTATAGAAGTCGAATTGTATTTTACTTATTTGTTATAGATTTAAATTTACCTACTAAAATTCACAATCAAAATATCAATAGTGACTTCAGAAGATTCCAATTGCCGGCAGAGTTAAAAAAAGTAACCAGTAATCTAATATAATCTTATTCTATTACTTAATCTATTATTCATCAATCTTTACAATTATACAAAATTAAGAGTTCATTAGTATTTCTTTAAAATAAAAAATAACTTTTAAAATTACTATTTTTAAAGACATTGTTATTATTAATTGTAATATCAATTCATCTTATTAATTATTGACTACAATTATAATTTAAAATATATGTTATAATAGTTTGTTATGTAATAATAAGATATAAATGAGGAAAGAACTAGTGCCACATTTATCATCTTACTTTAAATCATAGAACACATGAAGAGATTGATTCTTACCAATCTTGTGTCATGTATATTGTTCTTCTTGTCCGTGTAACTTTCATTTATAATCGTTTCGTTTGTGTCATTCACAGTGGATGGATCATCCGTAGAGTAGAGATTATCCAAGGAGACTGCGCTGCGCATACTGTTCACACTCATATCGTCCTCATATAAGGTGTTACGAATGCTTTGATACAATGTTTGTTGGGAGCCTTGGTTCAAACTGTTCTGCACCGACTGATACAAACTTGATTCGGGAACACTGCTTTCACGTCGTTGCGCATATGTAAGAGAAACCTCTTCGTCATCCTCTTCCATCGTTCAATAAATTCGTGGATTGTCAAATCCTACTTTATGCAAATCAAATAAACGTATGCATCATGCAAATCCAAAGGAAAAAAATCAAGAAACATATAACAAATGATATCCCAGTGATATTTATCTTCTTGTATATAATAATGATAGCAATAAAAGTGAAAATCTGTAATTGAGAGGCTTCTCATATTTCTTTAACTTT
>NW_017305179.1:869020-870893 GCF_001594115.1 Trachymyrmex septentrionalis
AAAAAAGTGAAAATCTGTAATTGAGAGGCTTCTCATATTTCTTTAACTTTAATGCATGATTTTATTCTTTAAACAAACATACATGTTTTTAATATTGCATATAAATATGTATATGTGTGTATGATAATAAAATTATAATTAAAAATAAATTAGTCTGCTATTTTTACAAGTGAAAATCTGTAATTGTGAAGCTTTTTATATTTTTGCAACTTTGCAAAGCATGATCTTCATTTTCTAAACATACATACTGTATATATATGCATATAGCAATAAAATCATTTATAAATAAATTATAGTCTGCTGCTTCCACTTGCTAAAGCTAACCAAAATGTAATGTGCTTTTAAGAGTTAGATCAAGCTTGTATCCAGAAAATATAATGGCAAGATCCATTGTAAGCTCATTTAAAATCATGCTCTTTGTTTTATTTTTTTTTCAAACAATATCGTCGAAGAAAAAATTACATTCTTACCTAATGCTATCCTCGGATCCATTTACCGAGCGATACTGCCACGTTTATCTTTGGAAGACTGCGTTTTAATCGAACTGCTCTTATAAGGCACGGTCCATATCGTTGTAAAAAGAATAGAGTAAGAAATTTATAATTATCACTGTTTTTGCTGCATGATACGAACTTCGAAACGATAGTTACATGCTGTGTCACATACCGAATAATAGACGTACGTCACGCGTGGTCGTCTCCTTTTAGAGAACCTACCAGATCCCATCCCACCGGACACACTGCAGGTACAGGAGCGTACATACGTACGTGATGTTCACGTGATTATCAATGACTATCACAAAGCCATGACTAATAAATTAAACTTTCGAGCTTATAGTCACACCGTGTTTACTGCTGCGAAACGTGAAAACTATATACCTGTTTCAATTTTTATCATACAACAAAATAATTTGAAACATATACTTCATATACATATTACAATCATAATTATTATGAAGAAATGGATCCAGATAGAGTCCTCTTATTCATATACATAATATATATAGGGTGTACGGCGAGACTTCTCTTGCTACTTACAGGAAGATATAAGATGGGATCGAGATGAACACAAAAGTCTCATATCACTTAACAATGTTTGCAATAATAATGGAGATATTAATTTTTGTAATTGTACTAATGAGAACACATCGAGAGAAATACTCCAGCCGTTCGAGATATAATCCGACCCAGTTTATCGAGCATTGGCTACCAGCAGCGTGTTGGAGAGGTAAGAGGGGAAGCACGCTGTTGCTCGTAATTGTACTCTCATTAGTACAATTACAAAAATTAATATCTCTATTATTATTGTGAATATCGCTAAATGAGACTTTTGTGTTCATCTCGATCCAACTTATCTTCCTATGAAGAAGTGAGAGAAATCTCGCGGGACATCCTGTATACAGTTTGAAATTATTAAACTTTATTTTTATTAGATTTTCGTTTGTTTACGATAATACATTTTGATTTATCTACGAATTTATATTTTTCGAATGAGACATAAATCATTCTTTTCTATACTAAAGTATACAAAATGAATTATTTAATATTAGAATATAAGCGACTATCTCCGCAAATGATTGATTATTATAACCACATCTAGAAAAGATATACACATGTATATATAATGTTGCGGAAGTGAATTTCCGTAGAGATACTACACACTATCATAGGAAATATTTCATTTCACGATTTGCTCTTTAGTCCGTTTTATTGCAGTGTCGTTTTGTAAATTGGAAGTTTATTTAATATCCATATATGTACAAAATGTTCGACCTATATCATTTTTTACTAACAAAATTTATTAGTTATTAATTGAAATAAAAGATAAAAATGTTTGATATTCCTCATATAAATACTATATATATATATATATA
>NW_017305179.1:870993-874468 GCF_001594115.1 Trachymyrmex septentrionalis
ACATTAACAGATCTTAATATATATATAACTTTATATATATATAATAATATATATATACATATTATGTACAGAAAATCATATTTATCAAATTACTAAATAATATGTGCAAGTATATTATACAATGTGTTTCTATATAAATCTTTCCATTTATCAAATGGAAAGATCCAAATGTATACAAAGTAAATACATTCAAATTGTTATTCTAAATATTTTGAAGAGGTTAAAGATTCAATTTTTTTTTAAGAAAATGAGTATATGGTAATCATACTTCCTGCATAACTAACGCATTGAGTTCCTCTTCTCCTGGACACAACACTGCATCGATGTTATAAAAAGCAGCATGAAGCGTTATCATAAACCAAGAAACTCCTGAAAGAGAAAAATATAAATTTAATTACTTTCTGTATCATACAATTCTATTTCAAAGATACTCTTTTACCTACCAAGTACCCAAAAGACAGCTGCATGTGCACCTACTAGGTAAAATACAGGCAGTGAAAAAATTCCGACTAAAGAATACACTTGCGCCAAAGTTAATCTATGATTTAATATCATCAATTCCTGCTTCGAATGTCGCTGAGACAACTTGTAACATATTCCAAGGGAAGCGACAACTGCCAGCAACAACAGAGGTGAAGTAAGTCTAAAAAAAATTATAGATTTTGTCTTTCTCTCTCATATACAGTCATATAAAAACATACAAAAATAATTAATTAATTCTGTTCAAGTCTATTTGACCCAAAATGTAATTGATTTTTTTAACTAATATTTTATTTAAAAACTTTCCTGTATAATATTTAATAACTTTGTTAATGTAATTCTTTATCTTTTCTCTGTAAAAAATATAATTATTATTTTTTAGAACTTTTATTATATTGATCTAAACAATATGATTATATATTAAATTTAAATAGACCAACAGGATTAATAGAATTATTTTTATAGATATTATCAACAAATTAGTGCAATGTTAAGTATTTCTTACAAGCAGTATATCACTAATCCAATAAACACAAACAGATAATTGCTCTGGAAATATTCAATGTTCTTCACAATCCGCTTGCTCAATCTGCTTATATTGGGTGGCGGTCTGATGTTGTTTGTGTTAAGAAACAATGACCATGGTCGAATATTCGCTTTTCTGTGCTCGATCCAGTTTTGGGCTTGAGGATAGCCTACAGCTATCTGTCCAAGTGGCAGCTGAGGTAGTTGCAGAAATTCAAATCTACGAAATAACAAACAGAAAAATCAATTAATAACATCAGACAATGCAGAAATCTTTATATCTTTATATTTTCTACTCTGCGTTTTCGATTTCTTCAACATCAAAACTGCTTTCGTGAAATATGCTCGAATTATTCACGTTGATGAATTATTCATAACAAGCTAGTAATTAAATCTTTCTTCGTTCTTGCTAGGTTGCTACGTCAACACACAGTATGGCACTTGCTTATAGGTTAAGTTAGGTGAATCTTGAATAAATCTTAGGTAAATCTAAAAAGAAATTGTATATTCATTACCCATTCGTAGTTTTATGATTATCTGGCGGGGTCTGCATTTCCCCCATCGGGACTTCCACATGTGCCATGACTTTCTAAGGCAAAATTATTTTTCGCTGTCGAAGACTCGCCTTTTGTTGTACGTATCTCTATTCTCTTATTTTAGTTCACAACTTTCCCGTTTATTTGTGTTTGGTTCCGCACCTCATATCTTTCTATTCTCCTAAAAGTGTGGATATACACATATACTTTCCTTTTAAAAATAACAGAAAACGTAAGACACTGCAGATAACGAAAGACACTGCAGAACGAACAACGAACAAATTTGATGTAGTCTACGTTTATACCGGGTGATCTTAATTATCCATGCAAAGAACAATGTGAGTGGCATATGATATTTGAAGCCGATATGTATACGATCTTCATGTCAGAATTAAAAAAATAGAAATAGAACTCTACTTATTAATTTTATAATCAACATGAAATACACGAATATTTTTTAGAAAATAATTTAAAAAACGTTTGATTCTAATAAAAGAAAAATTGTTTTTATATAAACAATATTAAGAATCTTTATTTTAGACTGCATATATAAGAAATAAATAATTTTTAAATATTTGTTTTTACGTTAGATAACTTTATTATATATTTCACATGTGATTTTCTTTAATATTATATGTACCAGCACAGAATAACGTATTAAGTTTAGCAAAAAAATATTTTATATTTTACCTAAAATAAAGACGTGATTTTTGCTATCACAAAAGTTTTTTATTTTAGGTAAAAATCTTTTCGATCTTTTTCAATAGTGATTAATATGGTTTTCGAACTTTCTTTTCTTTAAATTTTTCATCATGGTTGATTCTCAATCAGTAATCCGTAGAATATTAAGCCTATTTTACAATGTGTTTTTTATTTCTTGTTACTTGCTTTTTACTATTTTTTACATCTTGTCTTCTTGCTTCTTATCCGGTTTTTTATTTTATATCGCCCGAGAAAAAATAACGAATTTTGAAAGAAATAAGAAATACATAGCAAGAAATATAATTGTCGATAAAACGGTTGGAAAGGAGTAAAAAAACAAAAAGTAAAAAGCAGACTGACTTGCGATGAAAGTGGATGTCCGAAAATTCTTGCTTTCTAATTTGAATTTTAAAATGTAGTTGTACTTTCGCAACGGATTTTAGAAATGATATTATCCTGCATCATTTGAAAATTAATAACACGGAATATGGAAACAATATATTAAATGAATGATCAAGAATAGAAGAATTAATTATTAAATTCGTATTCCGTTAAGAAATAATTTTAAATATTCGGAAAATAATATCATTAAAATTTCAATACTTTATTACTAAAAAAGAAACGATAAGTCATGAAAGAGAGAAAGAGAGAGAGAACCATATGTAAAAATAATTTGGATTAATGGAATAATTTTCTGGGAGCCTAATATTTAATCTTCTTTTTTATGATAGAGAACGACCGTCATTTAAGATTTCTCGCACGACGACTACTGTGGCTAGATTATATATATTCTTTATTCAGTTGAGATAGTGCGATACCCGTGTGTACACACCGGGGGAAATGTGCTGCTTCTATTGAAATGTTTTTCTTGTGATGCTCGCTGTCTCGAACATCCAGACTTCCTTTGAATCCACCTGCAGAGGCCCACCCGGATATGTATCTTTTTTGCCATCAGGGTTCCTGGTGCAAATCGTGCTCGGCGAAACTTCGTTGAACTCATCGTCGAATTTCCATAGTGCATCGCGCAGGAGAAGTTGATATATGATGCATTCTTATTGCAACACGCGTACATTGTTCAGTTGGCTCCCCAATTGATAATCGATCTAAACCTGCTTGAGCACATTATATTGTCGATATATATATATATGTATTATATCAAATATAGTGTGTGTGTGTGTGTGTGTGTGTGTGTGTGTGTGTGTGTGTGTGTGTGTGTGTGTGTGTGTATCTAT
>NW_017305179.1:874527-876632 GCF_001594115.1 Trachymyrmex septentrionalis
TATAAATTCTATAAATTACTATTCTTATTCAGAATTAATGAGATAAAAACAAAGAGATAAACATACATTTTTAAGCTAAACTATAAAAATGTAGGAAAAAAAAGCTTAAAAAAATTTTCTTCTTAAAAATTTTTTTAAAATTTTTCAAAAAATTTTATCTATCAAATTAATAAAAATAATTATGTCTGAATAATTTAAGAAATAAGAAAGAATAATTAATTCGAGAGAGGGTGGAGAAAGGGACGATAAAGGAGAAAAGATGTAGCGTAAGGGCGTCGCTGCTGCACAAGTCGTCCCTGTTTTCGATGCCTCTTTCCACGTTGGCCAGCCACAGGTTGCAGCTGCTCGACGAAAATTTCTCTGCAGTGAAACTTTTGTCGCAAGAATAGGTTTATTTCCGTAAAAGAAAACAAGAACTCCTGAGGAGTCATACGCTCATTGTACGTGATGTACCTTGTGAAATGTACACTATGTGTAGAAAACCATATCCTACGTTAGTTAAGAGCCAATAAATTGTATTCCATGACGAAATTGTTGATATGGTCCGTCGTTAAAACCTTCGGCCTTCGGTCCCAAGACGAGGCGGTCCCAAAGAGATGAAATAGACGGCGGCAGATGTCCAGCCGGGCCGAACAGCTGCTGTAGTATCGCACAGTGTAGATATATCGCTCGTGATACTCGGGCCAATAATTGCTACCTCGCGATCCGTCGCTTTTACATCGTGTTGATGATCCTTTAAAGAATTAAAAATCGATGAAACGTGCTCTAGTAATGATCGAATCACGAGCGACGAGCATCGAGCGATCGACAATGTCAGGATGAACAAAATTCAGACCCAGCCAGAATCTCTCATATCTAGTATTTCTATCGATTAATTTAATTTGAATCTTGATTGAAGTTTTCATCTTTTTCTAGTTCTAATTATAAAAATTAGAAAAAAAATAAATTGAATCGAAATTAAAGTTAACTTACAATGACAGAGAACGGACAGCAGTCTCCTACTGGGATTTAACTCTACTATTATATATGTTCAAAATATCCAAGAATGTTCTGGCGTTCTTTTAAGCCTGTTCTACAATGTGCTTTGCAATTTCTTGCTTTTTGCTATTTTTTACATCTTGTCTTTTTGTTTCTTATTCGGTTTTTTGTTTTATATCGCCTGAGGTACGAGTTAACGAACTTCAAAAGAAACAAGAAATACATAGCAAGAAATACAATTGTCGATAACAAAGGAGTTAAAAGCAAAAGGTGAAAAACACGAAACAGGAAAAGGTAAAAAACAAGAAACAGGAAACAAAGAGCACATTGTAGAATAGATTTTATCCTATTTAATTCTTTGTTCTATTGTTGAACTCCGTATATTAAGTTACAGTAACTTATCCCATAGTTCGTCAAGCATTTGAATCCCCAGCAAACGAGAATGGATTGAAATGGATTCAGATTTTCAGAAATATTGATTCACGAATGTTAAAATAAATGCTTTCCAATCCTGAAAGCATTTTTATTCATTTATAGGAATTGCATGGAGCATATCTCTATGCTTTTCATTTCAATCTAAAAATAATATTAGCTTTTTCTGTGCATTATGAATACTGTTCAATTAAAAATTTTGAATAGGAAATACAATTTTTCAATCCAATTGCATCTAATTTAATCTAATTGAATCCAATTGAATCCAATTAAATCCAAAAAAAAGTATTCGCTATTTAAAATACGCATTCGGATGAAAAAGATTTCAATCCATTTTAATCCATTCTGGTTTGCTGGATCAATATACAAATGTAAGGTAAATACTGACCTCAGACAACACAAAGTATCCAAAAGAGAGATATAAAACGTATGTCTTTGGCATTTAAAAGACATCTTAAAGACGTCTCATGTCTCAATGTGTTGTCTGGGAAGTTACATTTTTTAAGTGAAAAGAGTAAGTAATAAAAATTTTCCAAGTAATAAAAATGTTTTCATTCACGTTAGATCAGCCAAGTAAATAAAGTTGGTAAATTACTTGATATTTGCTTATTTGTAGAAAAAAATTTAAACCGCAAAAGATTGATAAGGATTGATATAGCGACCGAGATATACGTATAATACAAGATAATAATTTT
>NW_017305179.1:876732-877874 GCF_001594115.1 Trachymyrmex septentrionalis
AAATGTCAAAGTATTACGAAGCAAATGTTACTTACGAAATATACATTTCTGTAAAATATATCTCATTAACTGCAAAAAAAATAAATTATTTGCTTTTTGCTAAGAATAAAATTTTATTTCGCCCGAAATTAAAATAAATATTTATTTCAATAAAATTAAATATGTTTCTTACAAATATATTTTTAGGCATCTTTTTCTCAGTGTATAAATATATATATATAATTTTTAAAAAATGTTAATATTTCTTGAAAAAGATGATAATTTAATACATGTATATTCATACTTTTACTTTTTTCTTGATTTTATCCTTTATATTCTTTCGAATCAGATGCCGATCGCTATTTCTGAAAGGCAATTCCAAGCTTTTCATCTTTATGCACTCTTTTCAAATAGTACCGATCCTCCCCCATGCATTCGATAATGACGCATATTACTTACCAGATAATAATATGTTTTATCACACACATATAAAGGAAATTTCCGGAGGAAATATCATCTGCGCATGAAAAACTATCTATAATAGTATCCATCGATGCGAGAGTCGCTTCGTGAGTAGACGGGGAGTTTAAATTTTGAAAAAGTATCTTGAACGTTCCTTCTATCGTCGCGCATGTCGAAAAATAAAATCGGCGATTCAAAAAAATCCATGTTATCGTTTCACAGGGAAATAAAACGGCCCAACAGGAAACAAACGATTTCTATTCTGTTGCTTTTCAGCGCCGAGAAAGATGCCTACCAAAATATTGTGTGGAAAGTAGTAGAATATAGTATAGAATTTCGCCGAATTCACAAGAATCTACCCCTCAGTTCCAAGCAGTCCAAACAGACCGGTAGGTACCGCGGTGGTGGAAGAGCGGCGGAACACCAATCAGAAATCGCGTTACATCCGTCTGGTCTCTGTGCCGCGCGCGCTGATTGGTCGGTCGGCCGACCGTATACCGTCGGTCACTTCACTCCGTCTCGACGGCCATCATAAACGCCACAACGAACGCGATCGCCGGAATGAGTGGTCCTTCCGTCCTTGTCGATTTGAATGAACGCGGTCGCGGAATGTGTCGACGTTGTTAGTGATTCTCGATTTCTCAGCTGTAACGGCCGATATTCATTCCAAGTTCTTTCAGTCTCACTTTTTCCTTCCGTCC
>NW_017305179.1:877974-879755 GCF_001594115.1 Trachymyrmex septentrionalis
ATCTCAGCTGTAACAGCCGATATTCATTCCAAGTTCTTTCAGTCTCACTTTTTCCTTCCGTCCCTTTCCCGTGAATCGTGAGAGCGTCGCGGCACGCACGCCGCACGTGCGTGACGTGATTGTACGGCTTGCGAAGATGGAGGTCGCGCGGAAGGTGCACTACGACGCGCGCGACATGCAGAACGGCGAGCTCACCTGGAGCTGCGGCGGCGCCGATGACACCGGCGACAACAGCCCCGAGTGCGACGTCCTCGACTCCTCGGTCGACGACTTCGACTCGCCGCCGCCACTGCAGCCGCGCAAGCTGTTCGACGCGACGGACTGCAACGACGACGAGAGCCAGCCGATGAATAATAACAACAAAATTCCGATCTTCGTTACAGGTTAGAATCTTGCATCTCATTAATAGCTTACTCCGCTCCGCTGGACCTTTTCTACGTTTCGTCTCTTTTCTCCGACGTCATGTATTATCCGTGTTTTGTATTGTATTTCATTGTGTGCCGTTTCGAGTGCAGAAAGTATAACACGGTGCAGCTACGGAGAATGGAACTTTACGTTTATTCTCGGGATTCTCGAATATTTTGAATATTTTATTGCATCCGAACTTCTTTGTACTTTTATCTTTCTCTCCCTTAAAAAAAAACTTAAATATTTATGTAACACCTGTTTTATGTGTGTTGTATGTCTGTTTGAAGTGCAAAGAGTGTAATGTGGTGCAACTACGAAGAACGGTATTTTACATTTTCTTCGTATTAAAATTCCTTTTACTTTTTATCCTTCTCTGTTCAATGGCTATTTTATATGGTTTTGGTATATCCTTCATCGCATGCTGTTTCACGTGTAGAGAATGTAACATGGTGCAGCTATGAATAGTGGAACCTCAAACGTTTGTTCGTTTCATTATTTGAATTTTTGTCAACTTTCTCTCTTCAAAACACGTTTAATTATATATGTTTACTTAATTTAAAATTACAAAAAGTGCAACGTGATGCAACTACAGAGATCCTTTCTCTACGTGCTACGCTACGGCGTCCCTGCCCCCCGGGGCGAATAGTCGGAAGTGACCTTGTGTTTTTTCATTTACGAATCCAATTCACCCGGAAACGATTCCATCTGTGGAAAACGGTTTATTTCTGTGGAAGAATTGCGAATTTCTGCTCATCGTGCTAATTAAAGAAATAATAATCAAGACGCATTACGAGTTCGTTTCATGCTCTATGCCAGAGAAATTTTGTGAAAGCACGTTGTATCAAAATTCAGTCTTGTCGTTCAAACATATGGATTTTAAACTAATATTAATATAATTTTAGACAAATAAGAGCTAGAACACAGTTATTATTTGTGTCTATACAGGGTGTCTGTTAAGTAAGGTCGGAGCCGCATTGGGGGCGTAGAATGAGTTAAGGGGAATAAAAAAGTTTTATACTGTTTTGCAATTTTCGCAATAGTTAACAAGAATTTTTTAATATCTTATTTTCTCACGATAAGAAAATGCAATACTAAAAAGTTGATAAAAAATTCTGGAAAAATTCTTAGAATTCTATAAGAAGAAAATAAATAATTTTTATCTCTTATAGTTTTTTTTGTAAAATTGATAGTATTTGAGAAAAAAATTATAGAAGACCAATATTCAGTCATTTTTAGCGATAATTACAAAATGGTATAAGATTTTTTTTGTTCCCCTTGACCCATTCTATATTCTCAATGCGGCTCTGATCTTACAGATACTCTCTCTCTCTCTCTCTCTCTCTCTCTCTCTCTCTCTCTCTCTCTCTCTCTGT
>NW_017305179.1:879887-892235 GCF_001594115.1 Trachymyrmex septentrionalis
TTTTTTCCTTTAATTTATATAAACAAAAGATCAACATTTCGGTTGTTATTTGCAACCATCTTCAAGATAATACATGGATTTTAAACTCTTTGTGTCGATTACCAGTAGATATAAATGTAAGAAGTAGATGTATCATGCTAGTTTTGCCAGAAATTTTCTATTTGCACCTGACTCCAGATGACTCTGCATTTCTTTGTGCTATGTTCTTTATATTTCTGTACAGCGTTACCTCCTGTCTTATAAATTTCTTTCTCTTCTCATTTTAAGATTTCAAATACTCGTATGATATTGATTCAAAATTGCATTAGCGCATGATGCGAAATTATTGATATTGATACATTTGACAATTTTTTTGCATCGTGTATACTTTCTGTAAAATCTTCACTTTCCGAAATTATGATCGTAAATTATACACATTCTGACTACGATCGATTTTTTAGTTAAAAAGTTATGATAACATCGGTGATTCTAGATTCTTTTTGTACTGATGATATCATAATTGCATGTAATATCTAATTATTACATGCAATATTGTACATATAAGACGCCTAGACGCGCGCGCGCGCGCGCGCGCACACACACACACACACACACACACACACACACACACACACACATGTTTAAAAATAAAATTAATCCTACTTGTTAAAAAGTATCATATTCTCGTAAATAAAATTTTTAATTCGATTTTTTATTGACTTATCATTTTGTCTAATGAGATAAAATTTTATTAACTATATTTAAGTGCGTATACCATCTTATTTTCTTCATCTTTTATTAGAATTTTTTATGGTTTGTGTTACAAATTTACAAAAAATTTATTATTATCTTTATATTTTAATTCTATTCCATGATTTTAGTATCAAACAATATTTTTGAAAAAGAATATTTTTGAAGTTATTCTAAGAGAAAAAAATGTAGTTTAAAAGTAGTATAGTAAAAAGCTAATTCAGAACGGTTTTTTAAATCGTTATTTACAAATTTTATGATGATTACAGCTTTTGATGTGAAATAAATGTTTGTTTACAGGTACTCCAGCCATCAAGGTTCCCATTAGTCGTGAAAGTGTTTTTCACAAAAGTTCAATGGGGTGTAGTCCACCCTACAAACGTGTTAGGGCATTACGACTATTTGATTCGCCTACTACCCCTAAAACTTTGATAGAAAAGAGCGTATTACAAACTCCGATACCTTCAAGATGTTCTAGATTTTTTACTCTAGAAAAACCTAAACCTTCTAAGATAAGCCCCAGTTACCAGAATAAGTTCGAAAAACCCGCGGCGAATGTAAATCCATTCACACCTACTGGCATGTTAATAACAGCAAAGAAAAGAAGCAGATCTAAACGTAGTCTCAATGGGTACGTATTCGAACTATATCTTATAACTATTATTTATTTTCTGTAAAATCTGTGACTAATCACAATAATAAAGTACAATTAAAATGTTTATCTTTACTATTCGCAAACTAAAAAAAAAAAGATATTTTTTCCATATTCGTGACTCTTGTGTGTTTGCGAAGATTAAATTTAAGATTTTATTTCTGATATGTTATTTAAATATTAAATTTTAATATTAAAAATGCTAAAATATTGGTTTGTTATAAAGTTTTTTATTCGAGAAAGAAGATCTGTTTCAGATTCGTAACTACTTTTCTTTCTTTTACAACAGTAGTAATAGTAGTTCACCGGATACGCAATTATCAAAGTTTGACCTCGCTGACTCCGAAGATTCTGACAACGAATACGAACACGTGACAAAACGTGTAGCTCTGCAGGATTCGAATATATCGCGTTATCATAAGGAATTCCACGAGCTCGGCTTGATCGGGACCGGTGAATTCGGTTCCGTGTACAAGTGCATCAATCGGTTGGACGGATGTACATATGCCGTCAAGAAGAGCATCAAACCCGTAGCTGGCAGCATTAATGAGAAGAACGCGTTGAATGAGGTGTACGCACACGCTGTGCTCGGCAAACATCAACATGTGGTCCGTTATTACTCCGCTTGGGCGGAAGACAATCATATGATCATCCAAAACGAATACTGCAACGGTGGTAGTCTCGCGGACACGATCCTCTTAATGCAAAAACAGAAACAGCACTTCAGCCAGGCTGAGATGCGCCAATTGCTATTGCATGTGGCTGAAGGACTGAGGTATATACACAGCGTGCAGCTTGTGCACATGGACATCAAGCCCGGCAATATTTTCATCACCAAGGAAAAGAAATTGCGCGCCATCAACTATGACTCCGCAGACGATGGTTTTGACGATGATGAAAACATCGATGAGGAAATCACATACAAAATTGGTGATCTCGGCCATGTCACATCTATCAACAATCCGCAGGTGGAAGAAGGCGATTGCAGATTCCTTCCAACAGAAATTCTGCAGGAAGATTTCAATTATCTACCGAAAGCCGATATCTTTGCCTTAGGATTAACCGTTTATCAGGCGGGTGGTGGTGGACTTCTGCCGAAAAACGGACCCATGTGGCATGACATTAGACAGGGGAAATTACCAGACTTGCCACACTGCAGTCGCGATTTGAACAACTTATTGAAGGTATGATCTTATTTCTGAAGTTTAATGACAATTTATTGTTTCTTTTTCTGGCGATCTATTGGACAAGCTTTGTATTATGTGAATAACATAAGTTATTTTGATCTTTTTTTACATACACATACACACACACATTGCTGCTTTATGTTATTCACAGTTGATGATTCATCTCAATCCGGAAATGAGGCCATCAGCGATGTCTTTGATGCAACACCGAGTCTTATGCCCGATCGGAAAGAAAACCAAAGCGCAATTACGAAGAGAATTGAACGCTGAAAAACTCAAAAATGAAATCTTATCAAAACGACTCCATGACGCAGCAATGTGCCTGAAGTCCATCGCACCGAACGTTGTTATCGAGGGTGGTAATAGCGATCGACAATTGCGACCGATAGCCAGCAGATTATCGTCATCCCGTGTTATAGGCAAAAAAGTTAATCGTAGTAATAGCACTACGAACTTTTGAATCAATTCGTTAAAATTTTGACACCGGTAAAATTTCGAAAAGGTCGAACTTGAGGAAGCGATCGATTTCCTGAAGTCACCTTAACATGTGTGATACCGTATCTAGTTTTTTTTAAGTACGATTGCCCAGTAAAATAAGACGTTTACACAACAGAAGGCTGAATGAAATTACATACGATTGTAAATGAACATTCTCTCCATGATGATTTTCCTAATACGATTGATGTTTATTATATAGCTGTAAACAACGTATAATATCTTACAATTAGTATCCTTATTATACTATAATATCGTTGTGTATTTTTTTGAATTGTTATCGAAAACGAAATTTGTTAGTATACGAGCGTGTGTAGCAAGCAAATAAGTTTACGGTTAATTGCTGGAATAGCACTGAGGGAGCAAAGTTTGGTTTAAAATATCATTTACATTCACACACAAATATGACAAGATTATAGATTAATATTAAAATGAAGTTGGTTAATATAAAATTTTTTCTAAATTATGAAATGAAACTGCATTCTAGCAGGCTAATTTTGTGTAATAAGAAAGTTTTTGAGACCACTCGATGTTCTTTCATGTTTCAATGTTGATAGAATCTCTTGCACTTCTCGATTCTTTTTCTACATATTGGACTCTAAAACTTTTCTTATTTTGATAAAAGGTTTTGATTTAAAATAATTTTACTATATTTCGGTGTGCAGTGCATACGGAGTATAATAAGTAAAAATCGCATGTAAGCGAAATGAAATAACTATTGCGACTTTTACAATTTTTGCACGTTCAATATTTATATGTTATAAAATCTAAAAGTTACTTCACTTTTCAAGAATTATAAGTTTATAAATTATTTTTTTAACGTTTAAACGTTTTTTCTTTTTACTTTATATAAATGAACTTTTTTTGTAAAAATGACAATGCACGATTGAACAAGTATGTTCTGATGGCATTAATAACAACGAAAATTGTTCTTGTATCCTCTTAACCTGCTTTCGCTTACCGATTGTAACGTTTATCTTACAATCACACCAATGCATGGACAATTTTGTATCCTAGGAAACCAAGTTTTACCTGTACAAAAATAATAAGTACATCCATACACTGTTTATCTTTTATTGTCTTTTTACTTCAAGTCAGTTTTGCCAAAAAGTAATAGGAACGTCACTATACATTCTATATCTTTAAGATATAATTAATTTAAGTCTTAGCTATAGCGCGAAATCTCAGGATAACGAATATATTTTTCTACTGTAATATAACGTTTTATACGATGCGCTGCTCATTACTAAGCTAATTACCAAGTGCCTTTTATTATCGTAAAACTAAACTGTCTTAAAACTAAAATTTTTATGTAGCAATATGCAGATTACTGATTGCATATATAAATTTTCAAAAACAATATTTTTATATTAACGATTCGTGATTCATGATTTTCTGTTACAACAAAGTTAAATATTAAGGCTAATGTAACATTCATTTGCACTGTCTTTACGGCTTATGCCATAATATGAGACTAACGTTTCTTATATTATTTCTATTAGTGTCTTTCTTCCAACAATACCCACATAATTTTACAGTTGCGAAAATGATTTTATCAAATGATTTTGTCTGTAATAGCTAATATTTACAAACTGGAAATAAGTACTATTCAATCTTAAAAATTAACAAAACATTCACACTATAAAACTCGATTTAAATAAGTAAAATTTAAGAAACAAATTTTAATATCTTTTATATGTTAATTTCCATAATAATTAGCATTTATTTAATAGCAAATTTGAAGAAATGCACACATTATATATCAATTATTCTAAATATAAATAACCTATGTAAAAATCAAATTTGATAACTAAAAATTGTTTAATGTTTTATTCAATTAATTTGTTGTTGGATTAATTTGTTTTGTTTCTTTTTCTTACAACAGAATACGCTTTTTTATATGCAATCTATTTTATACAAAATCATTTTATTTATAATTAAAATAATGTAAAATTAAACACGCGAGTACCTAAATGCGATTACACGAATGAAATTTTGAACTTTTTTTTAATACAGAGTTACAATTATCTTCAATATTTCCCGAAATTTGTATATAGTTGAACTATGATGTTCAAAATAATGCTTGATATTGTGTATGCATTCTTTTAATTTGTCTATTAAAGTACTATTAAATAAGTGCTATAGTTTTTTTAACGATATAAGAACAATATAATAAAATTTGAAATCTATTTTTTCAATTTCGGATTAAATACTCTTTGAAAATATCACAAACTGAGTTTCCTTCGAAAGTAATAACACGAACAATTGTTAATATAGATATAACAGTTTCCAATCATGAATGACAAATTAGTTCCTAGGTTTTTTTACCTAATTACATTCTGTTAATGTTTTCTTCGCATATTAGATCTGTTCGCGTTGCTTGTACTTTTCGTATGCAGCATCTCCGTTTCCTCCGTCTTCAAGATCGAATATACATTATCTCCTTTTAAATGCAGAAATTTTTGAAAATACCAAGCAGCGCGAACAGATCTATCGAAAATTTTATTTCAATGCCGAGAAGAACTCGATGCAAAAACCAGTCAGTTCTATTTTTTTAGC
The DNA here is from genome assembly GCF_001594115.1 of Trachymyrmex septentrionalis. Taxonomy (NCBI): domain Eukaryota; kingdom Metazoa; phylum Arthropoda; class Insecta; order Hymenoptera; family Formicidae; genus Trachymyrmex; species Trachymyrmex septentrionalis. The sequence continues at coordinate 885,510 of NW_017305179.1, forward strand.
GAAAATTTTTGAGTAAATTTAACGGTTCAAACATTTCTTGCAAAAAAGCGGACAACTCCGAGCTAAGTTTATCTATCTTTACATATTTTAACGATTCTCAAATATTTCGCACATACTTGCACAATCGTTTTTTGTTAATACTGTAGGAAGTTTAAAAAAAAATGGCCTTAAACGGTTTTTGCATCGAGCTTTTCGATTGTTACAAATATAATTCATATGCTGCTCAGGTAATATGTTAGTGTTCATTTTGCAAGATTTTACAATTTCCCAAAGATTGACGTTAATAGTTAATATACGCTGACTTTAGTAAATGTTTCTTCCAAACAAAACCTCAAAGTCAACTTCGTTACTTTATTAAACTTTAAAGCATGCTCTGATCTAATTTGAATTTATGATTAACAAGGGAAGTTTGTAAAATACTATTGTGTGATTATTTTCTGAGTAATTGAAATGCAACTATATGTATAAAATGAACCATTGCATTTTTTAAGAATGGGGTCGTAAGAAGAAATCATACAGCTATCAAGAATATGTTACTGTCATTGTTAAACTTAATACAAATTTTTAAATTTGCTGTATGATTACATCCGTAACATCAAATTGTTTTATATATTGTATTATTTTCTTACACTTTTTTTTTACAGAAATTGTTCGTGTAATAAACGTTCATTATATTTTAATGTGCTGTATAAAACGATAGAAATTAACAATATAATGATGCAAAATATGCAATTGATTAATTTATAAATTAATTGAATGAATAAATTTAATTGATTTATTAACTTAATATTAATCGAGATCGATATATTAATAAAATTAATGAACAATTTAAGGTAATACAAGCAAAATATTTTTTTCATTATATTTGTGTTCTTTATATTGAGATTTTTATCGTTTTATATAACAGAATGAGACATTCTAATATACTTTTATTATACAAACATATTATTTTTTACTTGCAAAGGCGTTATATTCGCAAAAGATAAAGAATATGCATGAATATGTTTCTAAACAAAAAAGAGAGAAAGAACGAAGTTGCGAAATGCACCAGTAGCATAATGAACTAAACTTTATAGCTTGCTTAAGTAAATTTACGCTTAAACACAAATTGTTTCTATTATTATTATTATTATTATTATAAATTATTAACTGATTATTATATACTTTCTGTTCTTACAATTTCCATCATGTAATTACGAAGAATGTTATGTTGCGCAAGATCTAACTCAATAGTTTCAGCGAACGCTGGTAAACATGCGTATTTCAAATCAGCGAATTTAGCTCGTAGGAGTCTGTAAAACTCAACAATATCTCGAAGTACGTGTTACCTAATTTCGTAATGAGTGTAATGCATCACGTATTGTGATTCAATTGGAAAATTATTGTTAATGTTGTATGATTTGTATTTTTCCTTCATCATTGAATTTACTCCTACTGACATTTTGTGAGATAACATTCCAAAATCAATAAAGAAGAGAGTAAGAAAAATGTATTACTAAACGTTCTTATGAGAATTCCAAACTAAAGACCGAACTCGGACAATATCGCCATTTTGACGATAAAATGTGACTTAAAGCCTGTGTCTATGATGCTAAAAATCTATCTGAGATCTCGACTGGAGAGAGAATTGACGCATTGACCATATACATTTGGTAAGTAACGCGTTACTTACAATGTCGTTTCGTTACAATTATTTTTTTCGGAAACGAAATTCCTTATAAATATTAAAATTGATCAACGAGATAGTTATGCAGAATATACTCACTTGATAATGTAAACACAAAAGTAAATGAGAAAAGAAAAATGATGTGATGCCCATTCAAATCGCGGTAAGATGGTAGTGTCTGGTATCAATTCTCATTGGCTTCGTTCAGTAAAAAAAAAAAATAATTAGTTGACACTTAGTGATTCTTTAATATGATTAGTTCTTGCCTTTATATATATTAGTGCTTTGTTGAATCTAAATGTAGGAATTAAAATACATCATATAATATGGCTCAATAATAAAAATTAAAAATGTTTAGAAAGGCTATGAACCAAAAAACATTGTAAATGTGTAAGTAAAGGAAAATATAATTATTATGATCTAAAGCAAATAACAGACATTGTTTCGAGCCTGATCGGGTCATCCTCAATTACATATAAACATAATTAAATAGAACAGATAAACTAAATTAAAAAAATTAAACGGATCAACTAAATAATATAAAAAAAACACAAAACCATTTATAAAATCGTATCCTGTCATCATGAATCTGATATTACGTCCGCAACAATATAGCGTATATGTCAAGATAAAAGTCTGTATTGGTGTCAAAGTGCGCAAAATATTCATAAGCATCGTAAATTTAAAATTCACGTTAAAATCTATAAAAATAGTGAGAACATTACAATAACATACTATCTAAAGCAATGAAAGTCCATCTGTACATTAATATATATAATTTAGAACTTACAGTCAAAGTTACCTTAGAATTACAATGTAAGTGTCCACTGATAAAAAAACTTCCATATCTGTATTGGTACAAAAATTACTTCTACTAAAAATATGTAATTCGACGTTGGCAAAAGAATATAAAATTTGGAAGCAGTATTGCGAAGAAATGTCCTTGTTGTCTGGTTGTGGTACACAGAGTGAAGGAATCGTTGAAAAAGTGAGAGATTGGAAATAGTTAGGAAAGGGAAACAAGAAAGGAAAAGGGGAAATGAACTAAGAGAAGGAAAAAGATTGTATAATAGGAAGATAGGATTCGTGTAACGATTCAGATTCACTTTGCTTATTTAGACCCAGGCTTTGTTTTTTTTTATATGAATCATTTCAGATACCAACCTTTTTTTATAGGAAGATTCTTTATCAAGGATTATTACATCAAAATTATAGTTGCAATCAATGCGATGGTTTGTGATGACAGTTGGAGAGCCTGTATTTTTATTTATGTCTAGCTTATGTTCTTGCAATCTAGTTTTTAACTTTCTCTTCGTTTGACTCACATAACTGGTCTCGCAATCCTTACAAAATATTTTGTAAACCATCCCTCAATGTGATAAAACATCTAATTGGTCTTTACCTCGTTTTTATATACTTATTTAACGTGTTCGGAATTGAATAAGCTAACTTAGAATTCATTTTTAAGGCGATAGACCTAAAACTTTTAGAAATGTGGATTTAACACGTGGTATGATGAAATATTTGTCCGCAGATACCTATTTTTTAGGAAAATAAGATATACGAGATATAGTATCCGAGGGAATGATTTCGTGAACATAATCAGCTCTATTCAAAATCACTGTAACGTTATCCTTGTCAGCCTTTGTGATAAGTAATTCAATACGATCTTCGATGAACTTATGTGTGGCTTTTAACCAAATAGAAAGCTATTTATTACTAGGGCCTCTGACGAGATACTATTGAAGACCGACATCCTTACGGGAGTTCGTATCCTTGTGAATATTGTAAGTAATTAAGAGTTAAAAATTGATAATATTGTACTAATTTTATGATTTATTAGTTTAGTAGACGTATTTGTGCATTTAGAACTCAATAATACTCGATTTTTCTTTAAAATTGTAATTTCAATGTTATCGTCAAACTTTGATTATCAACAGAGATGAGAACTGCAGAGGAAAAAACTGTAATTTTTCTGCAATATATAGGATATTATAGCTTTACAAGTATGCATATTTATTTATGGAACATTTATGTAATAAAAAATCCTGAATTTAATAATGTATGAGCCAAATATTTATGTTAATAGTAACAAATTTATATCAATTATCGATAATGTCAGCATTCTTCAATTACCTCCGGGCCCTTGGGACCCTTTTTATACCGCCGAAAATTTGCCCAGGGTTGACGGTCTTTAATTTAGTATCTCGTCGGTGCTAGGGCTAACAGAGGGGAGCTCTTTAGAGAAAATTTACTGAGAATTTACTGTTCCTTTTATTGTGCGGAGCCCCTTAGGCCGGAATCAAACAACGTATTGAAGAATGAGATTGAAGTTTGACCAATCAGAACAAAAGGAGCCAAAATTTCTTTGTCCTTATTGATGAAATTTCAATCTTTAATCTCAATCTTCAATGCATAGTCTGTTTCTGGCCTTATACTGTGTTCCACTATGTAAAGTACTTGTTAGAATGCAGTTTAGTTTCATAGTGTAACACCAGAATGCATTGCAGTCTTCCATTCTTATTCTTATAATTATGGGCGAGTTTTTTAATTCATCGATTAATCAATCGCATTATGCACAAATACAGCTTTTACGGAACAAAATTATATTTGCGCGACAGTGCGATTGGTCAATCGATAAATTAAAAAATTCACCCTATATTTAGCGTATCAAAAATAAATTTACGATTTTTATTTTGACCTAAGTTATAACTTTTTTCAGAATTGGCGATTTTTGAAAGTTCAAAATTTTTAAAGCACTGCTAATTTTAACTTGATTAAAAAAAAATTAACTTACTCAACTCTTCGAATTAACAAATTAAAAATATATTTTTCGGTTGCAAATAATTACATCGAAGACTCCTATTGAGGTTTCCTTTCTGAAAACGTCGTTGGCTATAGAATTGCAATAGGAAGGACACCGGGCATGGTATTACATCACTGATATCAACTGGTATCCTAGCTGATTCGAGTATTCCGGGTTCCAGGAAAGAGGGAAATTTTTCATCGGTTTCGTTCTACCTGATTCTGCCTTGAAGATGAAGGTCGTAGCTCGATTATGTTGCTCGGTTCTATTAATGGAGGTGCCCCAAAATTAAACGAGAAACAATAATATAATTCTTCGCGAACCGTGTCGCCGGCTAATAGATAACCTCTTCAGTGTCGTAAATAATTCCGCATGTTATTACGTCTGCGAAAGCTATTTTTACGATAAACTCACGAATTCTTTCTTAGATCCACAAATATATAGCTCGCAATATTTTTCATTATATTTTAGTCGATTATATAGATAATGTATGTACATATAATAGCGTGTAACAATGCATGTAATGGCTCCGCATAGTTATTAAATAAATAACGAACTTCCATTTACAAAAAGGCATTTCTTTATTCGATCGGCACCATTTCAATTCCTATACATATATTATTATAGGAAGTAGTCCTGTGCAACACAAGTTAATTCTTTTTTACGTTTGTTCATCGCTTTCAGATACTTGCGCAAATAAGCTTTTAAGCACAATGAGACGATAGAAGTGCAGCAATATAGAAGATTGCATAGAAAAGTTACCGAAGTCAGCGCTTATGCTTCCGATTATTTATGATTGGACACGTTTTTACAGGATTCGTTTACACTGATCAATACTATGCTCTTTTAATTTCTTTGCAAGATTTGAATAATCAGATATAAGAAAATATCACAAAAATCTAGATATTAAAATAATTTTGAATTATTCCCTTTATATTTTAATTGTAATTATTAGTAATTAATAGGATGCATTTGCAGCAAGTTTTTCTTACGATTTTTCACGTTTTATGCATCTTGTTTCTAAGAATATCACTTTTATTTTCGATAAGATTGATCTATTAACTTGTATTATTTGAGAACGACGTTTGTACGATTAGAATATAATTGTCACAAATGGATTTATGCTATGATGTCTTACTTAAAGTTGAAGAGTTAATTTCATTTCTTTTATGCTTTTTTTCACTACTTCATTGACGGTTTTCGTAGAGTCTGAAAATTTAGCTTTCACGCATGCTTTTTTAGGTAAGATTATCAATGATAACTACTTTTATAAATGCATTTTATATTCATAAATAATTTTTCTGTGAGATGTTAATATGAAGAATATAATGTATCTCTCTTTTAGGTACATTTCAAAGTAAATAAAAAAATGAGTGTAAATATCAATCTACAGCCAAGAAAAAAAACTAATCTTTTATATCGATATGGATATGTTCTATTAATGCTCGTATGCATGATACTTGCAACTATTCAACCGCATATTGGCGCAACGAATGGTGAAGAGTTTTCAATAAATGCTTCAGTAAAGAAAAGAGAAATATATACACACAAAAAGAAATCTTGCAATATCTTTATCCTATCAATTGGGATAATAATGCATTGATGTTATAACATCGTTTTTCATTGCAGGTATAATCAACGGTAACTTTATTATTCGCTATTTCGCTGTACCTTCGATGTACTTAGAAGCCGGATTATTATGCGATCCCAAGTCTCTTTATTCAACATTGAAGGACGGCTATCTTCTGACATTTGTGATGGTTTTCGTGTATATTTTGATGCCTTTTCTAGCACGGATCGGGACGTATCTATTAATGACCTATGCAAAAGTTAATATATGGCTACTCAAAGGAATGGAGGTGATTAAAAATATTTGTAATTAATTAATCCTCGTTGGCACACAATAGATTAAATAAATAAATATATATCTATGCAAAAAACCTGTATATATTATGTATTTTTAGATAGTAATTAAAACACGATTATTAATGTATCTTTCAGGTTCTTTACTGTATGCCACCGCCATTCAGTACAGGACTTGCTTTGTGCCGTTTGGCACAAGCTGATTTGCCTACGAGCGTAATTACCACGCTGGTGTCGCACTTTGGAGGATTATTCTTATCTCCTATTTTACTGTATCTAATGGTAATACTTTTTGGAATGGAAATATATTTTCTTACTTAAACGTATTATATATTCAATACACTGCTTATCTTTACAATTTACATTATTTAATGTGTATATATATATATAT
>NW_017305179.1:892496-893596 GCF_001594115.1 Trachymyrmex septentrionalis
ATATTTATTTATTTATAAATTTACTTTTTTAAATATCTATTCTGAAAGATTATAAGATGTCAAGAATAATTTTTTTTGACAGTTAGGAACATCTACTCCACCATTAGTTGGAATTAACATTAGAGAAATTATATACAGTACACTTTTTCCCTTGGGGATGGGTATCATCTTACGGATGTTCATACTGAAAAATAAATGTTTCAACTTTAATACAAGTTGGTTTTCTCAAATTTTATTGCTGGCAATAGCATATCACTGGTTTTGCGATGCTGTTCTGGCAGATGCTTCATCGTTGCAAGCGGTGGATATACTATTTTGTGTACTTATTGGTAAGTTATTGAACTTGTACTTAATTTCTTAATTACTTCTCGTCTTGGATTCAATACTATATGTATCTTTTCAAGCGTGCCTGGCTCAGATCCTTCTTAGCAGCTTATGCTGGATCTTGTGCTCCCAGTGGTTACCGCGAAATGTTCTATTGGCTGCATTATTTACCAGCACTCACAAATCCGTTAGTCTCGGCGGTTGGATCTTACGTGGGGCATACCACGGCTCAGCTCACGGGCCAGCAGTGAATTTACCATTGAGAATATTACCTGTTGCACAATTGTTATTAGGTAGTTTGTTAGCCAGCTGGTTGGCTCCATAAAATGGAATTAATAGAATCATGGATAAATTTTAGAAAAAAATTTAACGAGATTAAATTATTAAAAGTTAACTATAAATAAAACATGAAATATTGAAATATACATAAATTTAATACATATATCAAGATCGTCAACATTTTCATATTTCATTATTTTAAATTTCTTAAGGACTTTAATTAGACAAACTTCACGCAAAGAATAATTTTTGTGTTATCAAATAGTTTTATTCGTTCGTTAATTAAATTATCTAGAATGAATACGTTTTAAAACGAGCAATTTTGCATATAATATGTTACTTATATGTTATTTATGATCGTTACATATTGTATAATACGATACTTACCTTGAAACTGGATGGAATGGTTTGTAAGAATCATGTATTACTTTTAATCTGGATTGAAAGAATTTATGTAAATAATTCGAGAAATATTTCATATATATATATATATATAT
>NW_017305179.1:893614-905218 GCF_001594115.1 Trachymyrmex septentrionalis
ATATATATATATATATATATATATATATATATGTATATGTATGTATGTATATAGATATATATCTCATTGCATTTTTTTCAGTAATCTAATTCACTGACATCTTTTAAAAACAATAAAGATGATACATTGTACTGCTCATTATTACAAGAATCGTTTTAAATAGGTATAATAGATAAAAGTCAACAGCCAATCGAGCGAGATGTTATGACTTATGATTGAATCTCATACAATATAGATAGCTATTTGTATTGTATAAATTACAAATATAGTTTCCTCATCCTCGAATGAAAAAGTTTTTAATATTCTTGAAATTACAAGCTCCTACTTATCCTAAATCCGTCTACCACGTACGAGCCTTTAAAACAAGAGCTAGGAAAACGATTCGAGTTCTACAAAATAAGAGGACTTGTGTGAAACTCAGAATGACAGGTGTTCCTTTTTTTTCTTCCCATACAAAACATAGCGATTTTATTCTACAAATAAATTTTGGTTAGTTATTCCTGTTCGAAAACTTGCATGTTGATTCTCTTTTCCTTTCTCTTCCCTTTCTCTATTTGTGATGCGCCACTTAATGTGGTGGTACATCGTACCGTCATTGGTGCGCATGTGTATTTTATATTCAATAATATTAACAAATAGTGTAACACTCATGATAACGCTGATGAGCATGATGTAATTCGATTTCTTTGTGAAAATGGCAATGAATGCATCAAATGGCGGTGCAGCAATGTAGGCGTAAGTACCAGGTCGCGTATGATGATCGGCCCGGATGATCACGCAGTCGTTACATTTGACACCAAGCTCCTGTCACAAACGGCGCTGACGCTGATGCCGATGCTGCTATCGCCGCCAGCTGCGTGATTCGCCATCCTCGTCTTCTTCTTCCTCGTTCTCCTCTAAGAGTAATGCCTCCGTGCCCTGAAAAAATCATTAAAGCCTTTAAAAAACTAATAGAAAATGTAGAGATGTTCTGATGACAGAACATCTACATTAATAAAATATTACCGAAAAGTTTCGTTAGCCTATATTCCCCAATTGCCCTCTCATCGGCTGGTGCCTAGTAATTTTTCTCTTTGTTTACCAATAAGAATGTTTTATTTATTAAATTGGCGAATTAGCGATGTGCGCAAGATATGCATAAGCGGAACCCTCCCATTTATTACATAAAGGACACAGCATGTCATATCACAGCTGCATTTATAATTTCAGATAAATAAAACAAAAATTTTCCTTGTTGAATATTTTCTTGCCTATTTTCGAAATCTAAACAAAAGCCACAGAAACCATTTTAATTTCCAACAAATTTTTAATTTCCAATATGTTAGTACAGTAATTTGTAAATTTGTTTATAACTACTTGTTTATTCTATTTATTATTATTCTGATTAAAATTGAAATTATATATATATATATATTTATATATATATATAAAATTATATTTATTATATATATAGAAAGCTCTAAAACTTACTTCTAAGTCAATATCTTCATCTGCGGTAGGTGCGGTTTGTTCGGCACGCGATGAGAGCTGTATAGATGCGCTCGAGTTAGTACCAGCTCCTCCACGATGTAAATGATGGCCGGATACCCAAGTTATTGATAACAGTCTGTCTTGAAATGTACGTCCTTTCACAAGGGCCACTTCAGCCTCCTTTCTCGATTTGAAATTAATCACAATCGAAGGAGTCGCATCATCAACTATTTGATTCACTATTTCACCAAATTGCTGAAACACAAAAAAAAATTGGCAATATTAATTGCATATCATACGTTTATTAAAACATAATGAAAGGAATATGTAAAGCCTTACACATAATTATAACAACAATATCAGTTCTGAGAAAAAAAAGATTGATTTATGTTTTTAGTAATAAAGAAGAAACTTATGAAAAATAATTAAAACTATTTCAGGAATTGGAAATATAACATAATACAATAACAATTTTTTGTGTATCTTTCAGTTATTTTTGAGCGATAAAAAAATAACTGTGGATCCGTCTCGTTTCATGCATAATGTGCATATGATACATCATTTTATCGTTATTCTTCGTCGAATTAAATTAGGATAAAACAATGCATTATCATAAAAGGAGCGCACTTTATATGGAAATATTATAAATATCATAAATGCATAAATATCTTACTTGAAAATGCGCTAGGACTTCTGCCTTCTCTTCAGTTTCATAACCAGAGACTAGAAGACTCGTTGGCCGATGATCCACTGAGACATGGGCAAAACTTCCTCTGCCGCGACCTCTGAAGGATATCGTATGCGTACCGCGTGCTACTCGACTAACTTTTGCACCTCTACCCACGCCAGGATTCGTGTTCAAACCCAACGCGGCTGCTTGGGCTCGAAGTTCGTTCAATCTCTTCTGCAACTCACCAGCGTCTTGACCTTCTTGTTGTGCAGTCATTAAATCTAACTCGGCGTCCAGTATTTCCTTTTGCGCTTGCTCCCTAGACTTGACCTGCGACTTATTACCGCCAATCTGGCCGTTTGCAGCCAAATCCTTGCGCAAATTGTCAACCGACTGTTGCATAGTCTTTATCGTTGGCATGATCGATTCCTTCTGCTCTGGATTCTTTTCGGCCTTGTCAATCAAGGCACGCAATTCAATCAGATGCTTATCTAGTAACTCTTGTTTTCTTTTGCGTAGATCAGCGGTCAGCTTTATTGCCTCCTTACGTTTCTCCTCCTGCTTCTTCTTTAGTGTTTCCTTCGCCGCTAGTATCTCTTGTGTTTTCTTTATCGCAAGAACTTTATCCTCTCGAGTAGGAATAACGGCAGCTTTAGGTGAAGTTGGAACCAAGGCTTGCGTGACTTGTTCCTCGGTCGAACGACGCGTGGGAACATATTCGTTATCTTCAGTTTTTGTCGATAACGTTACTGCAGCGCCTAGCCTTTCTTTAACAGAGGGACGGCATCCTGAATACAATAAAATTTCTCGTTATTAAGTCGCTTAATAATTTAATGTATATCTATAATATTTATTGTAAATAATAAAAGGTATGCTATCTTACCCGGTGGCACATTTTCAATAGCTCCACTAGCCGCATTATTATTGACATTATTATGCCAAAATACTTTAATAAATCTATTATTTAACACAGCCTCTGCGCTTCTGTAAGCAGACTTTGCTTCGGCTGGCAACTGGAAAGTAACCAAGGCTGCCTCAGGATCGCCACCAAAATTAACTTGGATATTTACAATTTTACCAAATTTGGAAAAATGATTATTCAATTGAGTTATATTGTTTAAGCTTCGCGGAACCTTTTTCAGTTCGAGAGAACAATTGGCCGGGTTATGCACCACTCTCTGTTTCGGTCCTAGACGATTAAAGTCGAACGTTTGTTTGCGTTTTAATGGATTGCTTTGGGTATGGGTTATTTCTGATGAGTTTGTGTGGGGAATAACTGGCACACTGATCAGTTCTCTTTGTCCTCTGCCATAAATCCCAGGTGCAGATTGTGGATGTCTACCCCATGGCATTCGTGGCTCCATGCTAGGTGCGTCCGGATTATATTCTGCAAAAACATCTACCATATTTAATTCATTACATTTTAGAATATATGAAATACCGCGCTTAAACTGTATGATACAATATATAATAAGATATAAATAGGATAATAGGGCATGTAAGAGTTTGTATTTTAAACTACAAATATTTTTTATATATTAAAAAATAAAACCATTATATTCTAATCAATTATAATTAAATTACGATATTACATGTTTCGGCCTTTCAATTAGGCCCTCTTAAGATATATATTAAACGCAAAGATGTTACCATAATCAAACCAGTATTAAAAAACATGGAATAAACGTATGTTGTGAGACCAGTTGAACGTTGCATAGAGGAACGGAATATAATGTATTCCATATCTTTTAACATTGTTTGATTATGGTAACATTTTTGCGTTTAGTATATATCTGAAGAGGGCCTAATTGAAAGGTCGAAGCATATAATATCGTAATTTAATTATAATTGATTAGACTATAATGATTTTATTTTTTAACATATAAAAAGAATTTGTATTTTAGACTCTTATATGCCTTATTATTGTATTTATTTCTTATTAATGTCAAGAGTCCTTTTTTATTATCATTAACAATAAATATAATTATGATATAACTTCATAGTTGGCCCTTTTTTTATAATTTGTTAATTTTAGTTTAAACCGGAGTTACAATTTTATGAGTGTATTAACCAGTTTACGTATTTATTATACAGTTGAAATGTCCCAATAAAACAAATTAAATATACTATAATATGAAAGGAACTGCATATTTGTTTTTACAGTAAATATGTGCCGAATAGACTATGTTGAGATACACATTGTCAGTACTAAAAATTTTTAGCTTTACATATAGTATGAATTTTCAGTATTGGCAACGTATATATCTAAATACGATCATAATAGCACCTATTAAAATTAAAATACTTTGTTTTATTTTTAGTTTTTATCTATAACAATTGGATGTAATAATAGTTGTGTGTATTTATTGATCAGACTTATGTTTTTAAGCAACGTCGCTATGTCGTCAGAATTAATAATTTATACACAAATAAAAGAACTTATGTGAGCTTTCGTGGTTTCGCAGAGGCATGTTTTACTTGTATTAGAATTATTTTTGCCATTAATATTACTATATTTTATTTTATTTCAATTTAACAGTTTATAATTTGACTAATATTTTAAATTGTTTAAAAATAATTAATTTTATAATTTTCACTAATGCCTCTTTTAATATATATATGCAGTTAAAAATTATAAATAAATTTCCTTCTAAAAAAATTGCTTTATTATGGCATTATATTAAATCATATAAGACGATTATAAGATTTACAACATATAGAAATACATACCCATATTAGAATGGTGGTTTCTTAAGTGAGATGGTGGTAAACTGGCAAGAGGAAGATGTGGCGGTGGTGGATTACCATTAGGACCCTGCGGTGGTTCTGGTACCGTAGCTACTGGAACTGTTCCTGGAGCTTGAGCACTATGAGGCCCGAAACTCAAAACACGACTAAGCGCCACATCTTCTAAGACAACTGGGTCTGTTCCGTGATCATAAGGACAAAGATCTCCTCTCATACAATATCCCTTTTCTAAAATAAACATAAATAAATAATAAATAATATTTAAATGTCATTTAACAAAAATATTCCTTATAATTTTGAGAGTTATTCTATTTTTATGATCAACCTAAACCTTTAAAGAAATGGCAATTTTTTTCACAGTAGTTGTCTCCTAAATTGTTAAGAGATACATACCGTCAAAATCTCTGCAACGTCTCTTTGCTTGTTGTTGAAAAGAACCTGCCTGATTATTTGGAATACTACCCGCAACAGCCACAACACTTTGTATCGATTGACTAGTCGTAGACAGCCTCATGTCCACATCTCCGTGATTACTATCTTGAGTTGGTGTACCACCACCAGGACTTCCCTCAATTCGTTCTGTTCTATCTACCTCTATCCTTTCGAAGCGATCGATCTTCTTTCGCTCAATTGATCTTGAACGCGATCGGGATCGAAGCGGCGTCGGAGATCTATTCCTGAACCTTGCTCGATGATCGCGACTATCTGGACCATCGCGTATTCTAGGTCGTATCGGAGATGTACTGCGACTCCTAGTACGTCTAAAAGATAAAACAATATAATAAAATATTCAAGGATTGTTTAAAAATTCTAGAAAAGAGACTCAATAAAGATTAAAAAAAGCTTTTTGTGATAAAAAGTTTTCAACAAAAAAAATTTTTATTAAATCCTGTTAGACATTTCAAAATACAAATACGTGATCGTACCGGCGATCATGTCGTCTGGTACTGATCGGTGGAGATTCGTTTCGCCATGGGCGACTTCTATCTCTTTCTCTATCACGCCGAATGTGTTCTCTACTTCTAGATCTACGTCTGTCCCTTTCCCATGATCGTGATCGTGATCGTGTTCTCGATCTCATTCTCCCACTCCTATATTTTACATAGTATAATAATATAATTGAAATTCCAATATTATTAAGTACTAAATATATTAGTAAATGTATTTAGTAATTAATGTACTGAAATTCTTGTATTCTTGTATTTTTTAGCTCTCCTGTTTCATATAAACTATAAGCATGGATGAGCATTGACTTTATAAATATTGACTGTGAACATCGAATCATACAGATTCTTTATCTCCAAAGAAAGAAAGGAAAGATTACCTGCTTCGAGATCGTTTTTCCTTTTCTTTATCCTTATCTGAATCAGATTTTCTAGTCTCGCGTTTACTAATTACTGCAGGAGCCGATCCATTAATTTGAAGTGGGACAGGGGGATTTGTAATAATAGGTACTAGTGGAATTGTTGCATCTATTATTTTCTCCGTTGACGATGATACAACTGGAGCTGATGGATTTACACCAGGTGGTGTCCCACCACCATCTGGATCGCTCTTAGGCGGTGGAAACACATAATCCTGAGTCTCCAACGTTTTAAAGAGCAACTCCACAAAGTTTTTGGTTTCTAAAAACAAAATTGTAACATGTTTTTCACATCAGAAAGACGATAGATAATCAAAGTTTCAATTTCTTTAGAATATTTTGTATAAACGCACCTTTTTGCAGAAATACATCCAACTGCTCAACCATGTCACCGCGGAGTTCCTCCAAAGTTTTGTCTTTCTTGACCAATGCATAGACATATTTGGCCAAAGCAGCAGGATCTGCATCGCATCTAGCAAAAGAAAATCAATTATTTAATCATAGACATTCACTTGACAAACACAATGTAATACATAAATAAAATAAAAATATAAATGTTTCAGTTTAAATAAAATTATTATGTATTATTTTACAGCTTATACATGGAACAAGCCAAGAGAAAACGAGTATATTAAATATAATTCATATCTATTTTAATTTAAGAATTTTGTATACTATGAATAAGATTTTACTATACATGACAATAAATTGCTTTACATTAATAGCAACTAAATCACCTGCTATCTTTTTGAATAACTTTGCATCTTACTTTTATTCTACTTTTTTAATTCCATAAATCATAATTCTATAATTCACAATTTGTAACAAAGATTATAAATGGTATATAAAGCTTTTTTTTAAGCTTAAAATTTGTTTCTAAACAAAATGTTAGATTTAAATTACTCTAAATTACAAGATGAATAAGAAACATTTTGTATATGGTATATCAATGGTAGTATTTCAACGCAAACAGATCGTTCAACATATATACTTTGTAAGACGTAATAAAAGCAAAGCTTGCATTTAATTCGTTTTTTTCCCTTTTATAGAGATAAAAATAAACTTCTTTAAATAGTTATGTAATAAAAGTTATATAAATAAAATAAATCAATATGATTAAGAAAATTATGTTTATTCATAAAATCTGCTGAGAATAAAAACTATACACTAAAATGTACAAAGCATGCAGTATCTACTTGAACTCAATGAAATAATTTTCTAATCACCCTAATCATTGCGGAATATGACAAGAATAGTCATCATAAGCAAAAATACCAAAATTTTTATCTACTTGATCCAACATAAATACATAGTGTTGCTGTGTACTACTTGCAACGTATTAAACGAGGGACCAACAAATAGGCGCAATACGGTCCCAGAATTTAATATTCGCATCTAATTGATAAATCGGTTAAGAAGAGAGATGGTTAAATATTGACTACATTTGGTAGAACAAAGCCGAGTAATGCTGGTGCAGACGAAGACAGGTGTAAGGGTGTTTGGGAGATGAAAAGAAAAAAAAATAGAGAAGTGGCGAATGTCATCAATGCGTCTCTCCCGAGTAAATATATACCATGCCACACGGGGTGTGTAGCACGGCACAGCATTAACCACATGTACGGCCATTTACGAACACCGAGCGCGTACACACACGCACGGAGTGGTGCACTCTCTTCAGGGGGGTACAAGACTGGCCTACTTACAACGGCTCCAGCACGGCGGTAAGCCAAGCCTTGAACACGTCTGGATTGTCGATTATCATTCTCGGTGAGTTCCGTGTCACGGTTTAGCATAGAAGGCCTCACGGACACACGTCAATTACACGGGGTACCACAAAAGAACGTGAAACCAGTACCCTCTTAAATGAAGATAGTCGCCATTCTAAAATCGGTCGCTGTTGCATTGGCAAGGAGCAATTGCGCGTATCTAGATGGCGCGCCAGTCTGAGAAAATGCCACGGGAACTCGGGAACAGCTGCTGCCGCCGCCGCGTTTAAAGCCTTGCATCTAAAGTGCGAGAAGTCGAGAACTCGCTTCGAGACACAGTTTCTTATTGGTTGAAATCTATTATTCCTACTATCTGGAATCTGGGATCTTGCTTTCAATTATAGGCCTGTTTTTTAATGGTGCACTCTGTAAACGGGTGTACACAGTGCAGTAAGTTGAAGTGAAAAAATATATATTTTGTTTCATTTCAACTTATTGCATCAGTTCAGAGAGTGCAGCAATAAAAAACCGACCTTATATCAGACTTAAGGATACAGTTTAGGCGGCTATGCAAGTTGTGTAGATATTTAGCCTTAAAAAAGCTAAGAAATTATAAGAGGCTCCGCATAATAAAAGGAACAGGGAACAGAGAATAGAGAATAAGAATTTCAACCTATTAGAAACTGTATTTCTCTGTGAATGTCTCTGCCTTTATCCACAATTGTGGATATAGCACAGACTCGCATCACATTGTTTTTCAATACTGTGATTTTATCGGCAGTGTCGAAAATGTAATACGTAGTTTACATCCATGTTATAAAAGATGTTGGTGCCGTTAGTGTATGAGAGTTCTGAGCTGTTTCGGGAGTTTCACGAAAAAGGCCGAAGGAGTGGGATGATCGCTGTTTCTACCGTCATAGAATTCGAGAAGATCGAGAGATTTGAAGGTTGCTGATTTGATATTTATATTTGTGCTCAATCGTTTTGATATGATAATCGAGCAATAAGCTACAATGGACGAAAACGAGACCATCGTTGAATTAAAGAACAATGAAGTGAATGTAAGCAATATGAATAATTTCATAAAAATATGTAATCACATATGAAGAATACATTGTGTACTGAGATTGACATTCATGACTTTTATAGATGCCCGTGCCGAAAATAAAACACGATTGGTATCAAACGGAGACCCATGTAATTGTGACAATACTCGCTAAGAATGTAGAAGATGTGAAAGTCGTATATGGAGAAAGTACAGTACGTATCTTTACTGGCTTATCTACTATCCGATTTTTTCGGACGATAAAGGAGCCTTGGATGACAGTATATCTCACAGTCATTCTATACATGTATCTTTGTTTGCTTTTTTTAAATTAAAGTTTTGAACTGAACATACAATAGCTATGTTTACATCATGTGCTTAGTTCGTGATCTATTCTATGTTTTCGTTAACTTATACCTGATTGCACCAACATTGCTTTGATTTTAAGTGAAGCTTAAAACTCTCTGTCTCTTTTTTGCTTTAAAACAAGACAGAGAGAATTTTAAGTTTTGCTTAAAGTCAAAGTAACGGTACAATTGAGCTTTAGAGGATAAACAAGGACATTTATTGTATAGGCCTAAATACATGGTGTAAGCATAGCTACTCATTGTCTAGGAAGTTGGAGTGAAACAAAGAGTGGTTTTCAGCAGACAACATAATGTAACATAGTGAATTACTCTATCCTTATTGTTTGTCAATATTAAATGTTTAACATTTTAAACATCTTTTTTGTACAAAAATAAAATAAATTTTAAACATTTTTTTGTGCAAAAATAAAATGACCACTGTGTTATATTGTGTTCCTGGCTGACAAGCACCAAAACACTGTGCTTGTTTTACTCCAAGTTATTATGTATCAGTTTAAGACTTCTTTTTTGAAAAAGAACAGATCTAAGTAAACAGATCTTGTGTGTTATTTCTTTTTAGATTATTTAAGCTTAATATCTAGATATATCTGAATAATATTTGAGATGTCTGGATAATCAATTAGTTTGATAGTAATACTAGTTGGAAGTATCTCATAATCCTTAAATAATATTAAAAGATGAAGACAATTTTTAATGAAAAGAAAGGTGTAATTTGAACAAATCTGAAAATACAACTTTACTATATTATAAATTATTTTTCAGCTAAGTGTGTCTGCACAGTTACTATCTGGCAATGAATATAGTTTAGAGTTAGATTTAGCCAACTTTATAGTGGAGGATCAATGTACATACAAAGTGAAGCCGTCCAAGATAGAAATTAAGCTGAAAAAACGAGATGATATTAGATGGACGACACTGGAAGGAAATCCAGTTTTAAGTAAAGTAAAATCTATACCAACTGGTAAGTTTGTAAATTTATTACTTTATCGAAAAATGTTTAAGACAAAACATAAATGCCAAATGATAAAATATGAGATAAAGATGTAATGTTTGCTAATAAGTAAAATATTTGATAAATGGTTGTCCAAAATAATTTATTAACTTACTAATTTACATATTTAGTACTTACGTATTTAGTACTTTGTTATTAAAAATGTGTAATATTTTTAATTTTTTATGGCATAATAAGACTTTAATCTCTTTTCATTACTATAAGCGATTATAATCACTTAACACTCACATTTTTAAGTACAGATACAGTATATATAAATATATATACACACAGATACAATATATATTTTGCCAACATTGAAATACTTGAAAAGGCTTGTTTACTTAATACTTGAGGCATTTTTCTTATCATAAACAATTATTAGATTCACATATGATTCAAGCGTAATCACTTTGAAATACGCATGCAACTTGTACAACCGTATCATATAATACATAACAAAGATAATTATAACGAGAAGGTTAAACTTATATTTTATATTATTTAAACTACTTTTTTTTTAGGAAGCATAATTGACATAAACATTGTTTTATCTTTGTTATTTATTGAATATCAAAAATGCTAAAATGATGTTTATATTTGTGTCTGTACTTCCTAAAAGAAGAAAACAGTCTTAGTTATTTGTATATTTCTTCTGCAATATCGAAGAATTACGATCTATAAAATATATATATGCAGATTATATATTTTTTAAATCATGCGTATTATTAAAGAAATACTTCGAGCTGGCAAAGAAGCATCCAAGTATCCAAGCTCCTGTAAAAACTCTAAAGATTGGAATAAGGTTGAAAAGGAAATAGAGAGACAAGAGAAAGCAGAAGAAACTGAGGGTGAGGCTGCAGTGAATGCTCTCTTCCAAAAGATATATGGCAATGGATCCGACGAAGTGAGACGCGCGATGAACAAATCCTTTGTAAGTGAAATAATGTTCATTGTTAACAAATTAAGTGATAACAAAAACTGATTAATTTATGAAGTAGTTTGTTTTTTTACAAAAAACGCGTAAACTCTAATATAAAACAAAAATTTTTATCAAGATATTTGTAATGTCTTTATAAGTAAAAAGTATAATGTTTCTTAAAAATAACAATTAAAAATTAATTTGTACATATATATATATATATATATATATAAAACTTATTGAATATAAAACTCATTGAGTCGATATAATACATTTGTAAAAATTATTTCGTTTTTTTAATATACAGATAGAATCTGGCGG
>NW_017305179.1:905318-909132 GCF_001594115.1 Trachymyrmex septentrionalis
AATTTGCCTTGTTATTAATATAATTATTAGATTAACTACGACAAATTATTAAATATCAATTGAACAGATATATATATATATATATATATATATATATATATATATATATATATAATATATATATAATATATATATGCATCACATTTAATCTTCAATTACCACTATATCACATTACTAGGGATATACCGGATATCCGATAACCGGTTGAAATTTTATATCATTAAATTAATCTTTTATTATACAAATGTTCTAAAATTAAGTATGCATATTCATAATAGCTTATACAGTGTTTGCAAAATTAAAATTTTGCAAAAAATAGTGGATATCTGACTCGAATTGCCTTCTCGGATATTCGACCGAGTATCCAACCGAATATCCAATGTTACATTCTGTCCAGATATCCGGTATTCAGTAATTTTACAATCCGATGTATCCCTAACATATACTTTAAAATAAGAAGGTATATTGACATTTGAGAGTGATATCTCATCTTTTCATAAATAATAACTTAATAATTTGCACTATTTAAAAATATGTTTTGTATTATAATGACGTATAAAATTATTAACACTATTGTTCATATTATAATTTTTATTAAACATTTTAATTTAATTAGATTTATAATTTCTACAGTTATAATTGTATAATGTTATAATACATATGATCCAGTGAAAATAAATATTTATGTACATAAGTTATAAAAAAAAAAGATAGAAAGCATTTTATCTGGCAAGTGTGCAGCAAGCATAATTTTTACTATCCCCCCTATAAAAAAAGCTAGTAACTAAAGTATTTTACTCTTCATATTTTTATAACATTTTTATAAATAGCTTTTTTATAACATTCTTGAGTCAAATATATGCTACTGATTATAAAAAATTTAAAGTATTTTACTGAACTTTAGATAAAAAGATGTCAAACTTGCATAAATTTGGTTTGTGTATTCAAACAATTGTAATTTTTTTATTATGTATATACTGTGTTATTTGTAAAAAATATACGATTCACATGCATAAATACCTTTCTTGACATAACTTAGTCCTAAAATCAACAAATTTGCTGAATACTTGGCAGAAGATATAAGAATATTAGACGTATTAAATTTATTTATTTCTTTAGTTAAATCTATCGCGCTTTCTTGTTTTTTCAATGTTGTCAACTTTGTATCAAAGGACTGCAATATTTTTTTAATATCAGATAGTTCGTGCCTATTCTTTTGAAATAATAATTCATTCTTGTCTTGTGCTGCCTTTATCGTGTTTCGTACGTCTAATATCCTTTTGTTATTAAGTATTATTGAACCGATTAATGATACAATTGCTAATATGGCAGAAGCGATAATAGATAAATACTTATATTTCTGTGCATTTAAATTTTGGCTAATATGATAATCTTTTATCGCAGTTGCCAACTGCATGAAATTATCCCTCTCTTCTTTCTCAAATGATGCCAGCTGATTAATGAGTTTTTTTTGTTCTTGTAAAGACTTGTGTTCTACTATTGTCAATTGCACATACTTGGGATCCTCTCGTTTCGTTTGAATTAATTCCGCGTAGATCTCTTGCAGTTTATAAGTGAGATTTGTCAATTCTTTATTCAAAATTCTCCTGTTGTCATGACATTGGAATAGTTTATCTTGAAGGGTAACCACTTGCCTTCTGGCTATTTCAACTGTATCCATTCCTATTAACTGGTTGTACCATTGCCATATTTTAATGATTTTTTCTGGCAATGGTACGTTTGTTTCTAAAGCCTTAGCATTTAAATCTTGTATTATGATGGACTGATCATTAAGTTTCTACAACATAAAAATTAATTTTACATGTAATTGTTATCTTACTATATTTCTCTCATACTATATTTCTCCAACTATAAAACATTCTTTCTTTTTCTAGTAAAGAGTTTTCAGACTATTGGATAAATTTAAAATTGATTCTTTAAAATTAAAATATAATCTTGATTTCAAGCAATTAATAGTTGAAAGAGTAAGTCTCAGATAAAGTTTTAAATTGAAACTAGAATATAATTTTTATGTATACTGTTTTCGGAACAAGGACAGTAAAGAAATTATGAAACAAAAGTTACTTTATAAAATTTGGAATACTGAGTAATATTATGTTCAATCTAAAATTCTGAATTATTTTAAATAGCTTGTTGATAATTCTCAAGAAATATTTTTATATAAATATACAAGGCATTGTGTAATATTTAACATATTTTTAATCCGTACACTTGTGTGTCTCTAAACAAAAAACAAAAGTCGATCTCAGAAAGTTATTTAGATTAGAAATCAATGTTTTTGTTGACAGTTGCATGAAATAAAAAATACTTTGATATATATTTACATATTACTTACTTTCGCAACGATGTTATATTTTTCGGTCGCAATGTTCTGCGCACTGGCGAGTTTGATCTGCGCTTTTTCCGCGGCATTTTCTACAATTCCTTTTGCATTGTAAAGCATACCATACTTCTTCACTTGTTTGCTTATTAACTTCATCATCTGCCGGTAACGCTCTATCATTATGTCAATTGAGTAAAACAATGCAAAAGTGGTACTGAATTAATTGGATTACTAAACGCCGATAGATGACAAAAGAATTGAAATACATAGACCAGCTTATTCCTAATCTTGAACTGTAATTCGTTCTAACCATAACCTCCATTCGACGCTGTCACGTTTTGACGTTTAAACATGGCAAGCTAATTCGACCTAACCTAACATAACAAGAAATCGGACATAGGAATAATAATAAAAATCGAATTACTGTAATTTATTTCTACTTAAGTTTTAATCATTTTAAGTATCTTTATTGTTTTAAATTCATTTCTAAGTGAAAAAGAATACGATTACGTCTTTTACACAACTCTAGTTTGAATCGCGATCATTCCAATAATCGCGATACCGAGAGCGATTCGATATTGCGATTCTCGAAGCGGAATTTGAATCGCGATCGGCGGTAATCGTCCACGGAATGCGTCACGTCGGAGTTTCGTGTTCGAAACGCTCCGCATTTCTCTTTCCGATTATCATTATCAAAATTGAATTTCGTACGAAAAGCATTGTCGCGAGTGTCCCGTCGGAGTTTAGTGATATAAATACCGCACGCATTTATTCATTTTACGTCAATATTTCCGCCTCTATGTGACAGTTGATATATTTCGTCAAAGGTACGTCAAAAGCGTTCAATTGACTGCGTCAACATTAAGGGCCGGTCTCACCCAGCAAACGAGAATGGGTTAAAATGTATTGAAATTTTTTTCTATCCGAATGCGTATTTTAAATAGCGAATACTTTATTTTAGATTTAATTGGATTCGATTAGAGTCAATTGGATACAATTGGATTGAAAAACTGCATTTTCTATTCAAAATTTTGAATTGAACAGTATTCACAATGCACAGAAAAAGCTAATATTATTTTTAGAACGGTATAGAGATGTGCTCCATGCAATTCCTGTAAATGAATAAAAATGCATTCAGGATTGAAAAGCATTCATTTTAACATTCGTGAATCAATATTTCTGAAAATCTGTATCCATTTCAATTCATTTCAATCCATTCTCGTTTGCTAGGCACTAACTCCGATTAACTTAATCGATTGATTGTTACATTGGAACTGACTAATTGTATTTGCTATTCAGCAGACGGCTTGACACTTAATCGACCGATTAGGTTAATTGAAGTTGATGAGATCGGCCTTAATATTTGCTTTTTATAAAAGAAATTGTTTATGAGTAATCGAGAGAGAGAGAGAGAGAGAGAGAGAGAGAGAGAGAGAGAGAGAGAGAGAGAGAGAGAGAGAGAGAGAGGGG
>NW_017305179.1:909232-936128 GCF_001594115.1 Trachymyrmex septentrionalis
TCTCCTCCCCCCCGGAGGAGTGGCCGGAGGGAAAAAATGCTAGCAATTTTATATTTAATCCAATTTTGTAGTATTATAATCCCCACGCAGTATAGAATATCGTAGCAATATCGCTACAATAACGGTGCAATATTGCAGCATTGTTGCTACAACTTTTGTGTTGTAGGGGTAATAAAATCACAGATTATTTTTATTGTATAACTTAAACTGTAGCGGAGAATAATTTGTTATTTGAAATTTATTCCTTTTTTAATTTTTTTAGTAGGCATCAAAAAAATTTTGAAATAAAAAAAAGAAAATAGGTGACTTAAGTGACAATTTTCCTTCTCAGAATAGGTGTTCTGTGTATAGAAAATTTACAAAATTATTGGAAAATTAGAGAGGAAAGGATGTTATTTATGTTATTTTATTATATATTCTTTTTGTGCTGCCTATAATTATATATTTTCTTGCTTACATTGCGTCGATTGCGTCCGACAACGAGTACACTTAATGTCGTTAAGATGGCAGGAGCATCTTAGAAATGAAATTTTAAGGTTTGTTCACGTCGCGTGCGACGCAACAACCTTTAATATTAGTGTTTACAATTTTCTCCACATTGTAATATAGGTTAGAATTGTCATTCGCATCCTGTCCTACCTGTTCACGTTGAAAATTGTTTACGTCGAATTTTAATTGAAATTATTTAGGTAATATAGTAATAGTCACATTAAATAATAATTAATGTTATCGAATTAATGTAATCTAATGGTTTTGTAACATGGAAGACATTCCTTCTTCTAAAACCAATTCTACTAGAGAACATTGTGCCAAGACATATCAGAATAAATACTTTAGCTTGGACTTAAATAAAGTTTTAAAAGTATCGTGGATAGTATTTATATATTTATACTGATTAGAAATCTTAATAGTATAATTGAAATACAGCTATATATTTATCACAAAGTATAGTGTTGCAATTATAAAAGAGTAAACAAGATATTTGTATCTGCCTTATTTGTATGTGGTTTTGTGAGGAAACTATTTTATTAATTTAACAGATAAGAAAACACCGAAAAAAATGAAAAGAAATTTACGAAGTAATTATAATGAATCAGTAATTGAACTGTCAGATTCCGATGATAATGATTATAAAACATTTAAAAAATCTGAAGATGAGGACTACGTAATGGAGCAAAATGAAAGGAAAAAGGAAATTATAAGTAAGAGACAGCCAACTAAGAAAGGAGTGAAGAGAAATACACAGAGCAAAGATGTTAAATCTATTAAAAGAAAAAATCAAAAAGGAAACTTGGGGACTTCTAGCAACAAGAAACCGAAGCTAGAAGACTCGTACATTGAGTCTACTGATGCAGGAGTGTCTCAAGAAATTCAGAAAAGTTCAGCCAGAATTTCTGTAAAGGAAGATGTGGAACTCAATGAAAAATTCAACTTCAGTTTATCGCAATGCACGGAATGGACCGATATTGATTATATAAGCGAAGTCAACAATGTAACTAGATATATCGCAAAGAATGTAGTGAAACTTTTCAAGGAAGACAACACTATACCTTTTATCGCAAGATATAGAAAGAACATGACTGGCTCTATGGATGCGGATAAATTGAGGGAACTTCTAGAGAGTTTTGAGCAGACGAAGATTATTAAACAACGTGCTGCAACCATTATTAAGAACATTGATAAATTGGGCAAATGGTCGCCAGAGCTTCACTCTGTTATCACATCTACAAAGTCCCTTGCCGATCTTGAAGATATTTATTCTTTATATAAACCTTCGACATCAAGACGACTTCTGGCAGATAAAGCGCGAGGATTGGGCCTAGGAAATATCAGCGATGCAGTTTTACAGGGACGGGATATACCATCATTGACGTCTTTAATAGATGAACAAAAGGAAGGTTTGCGAAACGAACAAGAAGTCAGAAGCGGTATCGTGTATATAATAGCGGACGCCATCAGTAAAGATAAGGATATTTTCGACAAAGTTAATTCCCTGCGGAAAACCTCGGTTATAGACATACAAACGTTGCAGTGTAAAACAGCAGAAGATTCGAAAAACGCAAATGAGCAGAAGTATGAACAGTATTTCAATTTTAAGTCGAGCGTGAATGCCATTAAGCCCCACCATATACTAGCTATTAATCGGGCTGAATCCCAAAAGATCATCAGCGTGAAGATTGTTGTCCCCGACGCTTTCGAGGATGCGTTCCGCAACTATTGCTTAAGGCGATATAGACAAGAAGAAAGAAGTAGCGCAAAAATGTTCCATTTGACTTTACTTAATGATGGTATCGATTACGCTTACAAAAAATCAATCAAGCCTCAGATGGTACGTCGTATAAGGAGCGAGTTGAAGGAAAATGCGGAAAAAGCGTCCATAGAAGTTTTCGCGACCAATGTTAAGCAACTGCTTCTCACTCCTCCAGTGCGAGGTAAAATTGTTCTCGGCATAGACCCGGGCTACCGTCACGGATGTAAGCTTGCCATTGTATCGGAACAGGGCGATCTTCTCGAAACTGCTGTGATATATCCTCACAACCATTCGTCGGCATTTAAAGACGCGGCTAACACGTTGGCGAAATTAGTGAACAAGTACAGATGCACGATAATAGCTCTGGGAAACGCTACAGCGTGCAGAGAGACCGAGCTGTTTCTGACTAAAGCAATAGAGTCGAACATGTTTGGCTCGCTGAACGCGATGTACACCATCGTTGACGAATGCGGAGCCTCGATTTATAGTTGTAGCCCGCAGGCGAAATCCGAGTTTCCGGATCTGGATCCGAATCTAGTGTCGGCTATCTCGATAGCGAGACGCTTGCAGGACCCGTTGGCGGAATTAGTTAAGATAGAGCCGAAGCATTTAGGAGTTGGGATGTATCAACATGACCTACCTCAGACGAAACTGACGAAGTCGCTATCCGAAGTTAGTATGAATTCACTGTTTATACTATTATAATATTAACTGATAAAGAGAATATTGATAATTTGAGAACTTTCAATGAATCTTTCATTATATAATGAGCTATGAAATGGATGTGCAAAAAAAGTAATAGCATAATTTTTTATTGCTAACTTTTTTGGACAAAGCTAATGTTTCTTTTAAAAAATAAAAAAATTGTATATTATCGAGGATAATTTTGGAGACCTAAATAGAACAGCAATAAATTAAACTCCATTTTATTTTTATTAAAAAAAAAAAATTAAATCAAATACTTGAATAATAACGCGATAGTTTTTTTTTTATTCAGGGAGATTCGATTTTTGTATCAATTGTTACAGGTTGTTACAGAAGTTGTGAGTTTTGTAGGAGTGGATATCAATACAGCTTCTCATTATCTTTTACAACAAGTAGCCGGTCTTACGGTTTCTAGATCTAAAAGCATCATAGAATGGCGATCAAAAAATGGACCGTTTCGAAATAGAGAGCAATTGTTGAAAGTAAAGAGTATTGGTAGCAAAACGTTCGAACAGTGCGCAGGGTTCGTAAGAATTCTGCCAGAGACAGCAACGACTAGCGAAACTTCATCACAACGGAGCAAGAAATCGGAGAACGATTTTAATCCCTTAGATCAAACTTGGATCCATCCGGAATCGTACGCGATAGCGAATAAATTCGTAAAACACTGCCAATGCAAATTGGACGATATCGGTACTCCGGCATTTATTGGAAAGATAAATTTTCATGCGAGAACTGGATGTGGAAATCTAGCCGCGCAGTTCGGCACTGACGAGACTACAATGGAGACGATAGTTAAAGCTCTGACCATGCAGAAAGACGAGGATATACGATCGAAATTGAATCAGCCGCTGTTTCGTAACAGCGTGCGATGTATTGAAGATTTGATCGTCGGAACTATATTAAGCGGCGTCGTGCGGAACGTCACGCATTTTGGAGCATTTGTAGACGTGGGCGTTGGTAAGGAGGGTCTTATACACGTCAGCCGTATGAAGAAGGATCTTCATATAGGCCAACGTGTGGAAGTGAAGGTAGTTAATATCGAACTGGCACGTCAAAGAATTGGTCTTGAGCTAATGAATTAATGTTATACGTAATCACGTTGATTTTTCTTTTTGGCGTTACGTATTAAAAACTAGCGTTGGTGTTTAGGGATATTTTTTAAATGATATTTATATTATATTTATGTTTATAATACCATTTATGTTTACAATTTAATTTTGTATAACATAATTTTGAAACTAAAACTTATAAAGTAACATCTATTTTATTAATATCACCATATCTGTCGACAAAAGTAAGTTGTGTAATAATATCGTACTGTCGTTAATCTTGTGATATTTATATTATTTATTGGAAGTAAAGAAAAGAATATTGTTCTTGCGTTGATAAAGATATATTTTTATATAACATTTCTGAGATTTAGCTGAATATTCTTTTTTTTTTCTCGGTAAACGTACAATGTGCCACAATAAGCAACAGTAATAAACATATATTTTATTTAAATAATGTCCCAATTTTCTTGTATCTTGACGCATATTTCATGATTAATGATTACTATCTAATATAATTTTTTTATTTGAATAATTGCAGTTTATTGTACTTATTTATTCTTCTTGTATCTCTTACAACACTTTTCGTAGTTTATCTCAGAGAAATGGATTCCACTTTATGTCGTGTAATGCGACGATCTAAAACGGCAACTCTATATGCGTGGTTGCGGAGAGTTTTGTAAAACGAATTCCAGTCACGTGCTAACGTGCCTTTTCCCTTGCTAGCAAAAGTACAGTCGACTACAAGAGAGGGTGGGAGGGAAGAGGGTGTATTCCGCATTGAATGCTGCAGGAAGAAGGTCGCAATTCCGGCAGACGGACATCGCGGTTTAATCTCTTATTTCTGAAATCAGATTTTTTTTTTTATTGAGACCGTAAAAATTTATCGACTAATCAATTCTCATTTATTGACTACATATAAATTTCGTCGTTTTGTTAAATTTTAATTATATTACTATTATGTATCGAAATATGAACAAAAAATATGATAAGTACACACATTTTTTAGATGTATCCAGGATCTTTTCCCTAGGAGGATTTATAAATTTTATCATCATATAAATGAATCGCTTGCTTTGGATATTTTAGAGCTTAGATGTTTCTTTCTTATTTCTGATTTTAAATGGGAAAAAAAAAGGTTTTTTAATCATAAAAGTGATTAACCTCCAACCCTTTCTCCCCTTCCTTCCTAGATGTGCCTTCGATAAGTACAATTGTAAAGATTCTTAAGTAATTAAAAATTATTTAAATTTTCTAAGCAGTTAAAAATTATTCAATCTTTCTAAGTATAGCATATTAATTTTTCCGACTCTGAAAACGAAGCTTTGTGAGAGATTTTATTTTATATTCTACGTTTTTTGGTTTTTTTCATCTAGGATCTTTTTCTCTCCGTTTGTATCACCGATAGAAGAAAGAGTATCGTTCTATATACAATAGACGCGATCGGCATGAATACGATTTTATTATTGTATCATACCTGATTATTTTTTTCTTTTCCCAAAACACACTCCTCGTTTCGTCTCGCTTGAAAGTTTTAGCATGCAATCTGCGAATTCTATCCCACTATCAGGAAAGTTCGGGCGCGTACCATTCCGTTCTGTGCGCTGTTGTCTCGAACCTCGGCTACATTTTGCATGAAGAGTACACTGTATACGCCGAATAGCTCGCTTTAGGCAGGATTTAAGAACGTGCCCATGCCTCCGGCAGAAAATTCGTATTTGATCGTTACTTTCGGAATCGAAAAGCAACGATCTTTCATGTTTCCTATTCACAATCGCGAACACGCAACGTGTATAATCAATCTTTTTAAAAGATATATCGTTAGATAAAAAAAATAGGCAATTAATCCTTTGTTTGCAATGATATTTTTACTTTCTTTATCTACAATCTGTTTTTATACCATTCCAGGCTTTCAAAAAATATGGAAAAATTCAGGATTATTTTTTAACATTTCTATTAAATTACCAAATAATTTTTAATTTTAATGTAAAAATCTTTATACATATTTAATAAAAATTTAAATTTGAGCAAAAATAAGGAAAAAATTTAAGAAATTTCACTTGTGCCAAAAAAGATTCAGATTGCAAAAGGAGGAAAAATAAAAAGGAAGCTTAGGATATTCTTAAACGGAGAAATATGCGAAAGAGTCTTTTAAACATATTTTTTTAAACTTATGTGTGAAATTGTAGCAATGTTTGTTTAAGATGAAATAATATATATATTGTTCTGTAATGTTTAAAAACGAAATGTTTTTACTACTTAATACATGTATTATATATATATGTATATATTTATTTATTTATGTGATTTCAATAAATATAAATTTTTAAATTGAAAACAAATGAGAAAATTTTACCATTAATGTTTAAATCATATAAGTAATTATACCATGAGTATATAATGATATTTATAATGTTTACTATATAGTAAACGTGCGATAATTTCATAAACAAGTCCATTGATGATTAACCATTAAATTAAATGAGTCATTAAATATTTTTCCATTCGATTAAATTGTTAAACATTTAATTAATTAATAGTTTAATTCGAGGCTTTCCTTTACCGAATATCTGTTAAATTTGCGAGAAGAGATCTGGAAAATACGATGCTCGTAGCAGAGAGTTTACGTTCTCATTCACGGTATCAAATAGAGCCTATCATTCACGGAACAATGCACACGATTGATTTCTTTCGTCCAATCTGATAGATCAATTGAAGCCACAAAATACTCACGAGCAGTGCAACATACACTTCTATAGGATGTATAATCCGGAAATACATGTCCGACGAAATAACGAAATGTTTGTTATGCGAAACGAAATGGAAAACGAGAATCATATATATGACGAAAACCTATTGTTCTCTCACAATTGCTAGTTCAAAAGAGAAACAGATTTATAATATTTCTTTATTTAGAAGCAATGATTCTTAAAGAACTTGAAAGAGTATATTATTAAATAAGCGATTTATTTTACAATTATCTATATTTTTATATCCGTAATATATCTTAAAAATTTCAAAAAAAAGAAAGATTTATATAAACTGATGTTAGAAAAAAAATCTCTAAATTTCAGAATTTTTTTACTTTTCTACGTAGAATCAATTCAAAGCATATTACATCTTTAGTGGAGAGAGTATTGAGTTAAATTCGCTCAGTAATAGCAACATGTTATTCTTTTAAAATTTTTAACACCTATATTTTTATTAAAATGTAAAAATGAATTTTGACTTGCTTTTTTTTAATAAAAAGTTTACTATAAAACTTTATCAAATTATTTACATTGTTTCTAACTTTGAAAGATTAATAAGAGTGTGGATTTTAAATAATCTTTTCACGGTTTCAAAAAATAACGAAGAAAAAAGCTTTTAACGAAGCAAATTTACGATTGCGAGTTGATTTTAATCTCCGAGATGCCAGCCGTGAAATCGAATATATCATTTATAAAATACGATTAAACTCTCTGTACGAATGTCACTATCGTTCGTTGAAGTATTGAATATCGATTTAACTTCGTAAAATCGCCAACCTTGGCATTGAATTTCTCGGGCCTTTCGCGTATTCTTTCCACCATATCTACCCCTTTATTTTCCGAGATGCTTTTCATAGCCGTCGTTTTTTTCCCCCCTCCTTTCATGCACTCCATTGTTAGACTAGACGCTTTGAAACTACTTTTCACCCTGGGGACCTGTCTATTCGCACAACCGAGTAATAATCTCGGTATTTTGTTATTGCCGGGCATCAGAGGATTTTATTCCAATAGTACTTCTGTGCGAAGAAAAGATATAAGCTTTTTATTTTACCATTACGATATAATAATATATATAATAATATATCCTCTATCATCATTATTCCGCAAATACTGTAAACTTTCTGCATTAAATATCGCTGCAACTAATCCTCGAATTAGAAATTCAAAGTAAAATTTACTTGCGTTTAATATACACTTTTTAAATTCTGTGAGATATTTTATTTCTAGTAGGAAAATATAGACTTTCCAGATAGCACAAAAAGAATTCAGTCGTAATGTCATCAATTCTGAGTTCCTTTCCAATGCAAAAAGAATTCTTTTCAGAATTGTTTAGAAAAAGAATTCTTTTTGTGTCTGAAAATGAATTCTAAATTGATAACACAACTACTGAATTCTTTTTGGATTCTTTTTGAACTCTCTGTGCTATCTCAGCTGTTTCTCTCTCGAACTGCTTATTTATTTTATGTATGATTCAAGACAATCGCAAAAGAGAGAAAATCAAAAGTTCTTATCATGAATAATATATGAATGTTTTAATGTCAAAAATGAAGAATACACAAAGTTTTATCTTATATTTATGTGCATTCCTGAAATTTCTTCATTGAAGAATCTTTCGATTTGCAGGAATCAACGAGTCTTTATCAAAGAAGAGTTCAAAGAATTTGATTTCAAAGAATTGGTCAAAGTATTCATAGATAAGGGATGACTCGATTTGGGACATCTCAATTTTTTTTCACGATATAATTGATCGTTACTGCGAAAGCACGACGTTGCGACTAATATGTGTAACTTAAGTACTCTGTACAAATTGCCTTTTCCAACGACTCGGGTGGCTTTGTCGTGCCGCAAACCACGGTCGCACAAAGCGTTCTCGTCGTACCGAAAAAGCTTTTTCCGCTTGCTTTCTTTACGGCCTTGCTTTTTCTCGGCTTAAGTCCTTTCTTAGGCGAGCTTGCACGTAATATCAACCTAACGAGATGTAATATTTATACTACTGGGAAAAAATATTTTCGCACTCTGGTTTATACGACAGGGTTGATTTATACTGAGTGATTCGGTAAACGGGGACGATCGTAATCCCTTTCTTTTATTTAAGCGGGAATAGAAGAAAATTATAGTAGAGGACTGCATTTTATCTCTCGTCGGTTCAGGTCGCATTCTTGCGATTCGTCCAAAGTATACCGCATAATGCAATTACTTTACGCAACTGTTTTATTTGAAACAATTGTATAAAGTAGAACGACATGACTTTTGTATAATTTTATTATTATTCCCGTGGTGGATGAAGGTACTTGATGTACGTACATGACGTTAGTTAACAAAGGAACCGACATTTTTTTAAATTTAAATAATTACTTGCTGTATGCTTTATCAGCGATTTCGTATGCAGACAAAATGCGTTTGTTGTATTCCCTCTATATTCCCGACTGCTTTATTTTCGCGTGCTAACATTATTTCGCGCTGTCCGGGCGAGCTTTTCAGGTTGTCCCCGACGAAATCATCAGCTCGACGCAGGAATACGCGCCGGAGGTTACTTAATTTCAGTCGCGACTCATAGGGGTGGGCTGATCCAATTATCGTGGTTCACCACGAGCATCAAGGTAGCGGTTTTCATTCTCTCTGCGTCCCTTTGTCTCGTGTCGAAAGAGAGAGGACCCCGGCGATGGTACACACCGGCGCATTGTAACTTTGATTCTCAAAAGCAAAACCGATCCGGGCGTTACCCGGACGAAGGGGATTTGGAAAGTTGAGACTGACAAATTCCGGCCGGCAAACATATATCAATTCACTCGGTTTCAACGATCAGTTAGCTTCTCAACTTGGTTAAGCCTTGGTTTGTACCCAAGGAAATTAATTGGCAATGTACGGGAATTACGGTGAATGTAGAAATGACAACGGACGATTCGAAACTCCCGTTTAGACAATATTATTAATCGACCCTTACAGACATTTCATATTGACATAGATAATGATTAATTAGTTGATTACTTATTTCGAAATTCAAATGTATCAATTATACAGATTCTCAATTCTTAAAACTAAATATAACAAACAATGAAATTCAAGCCCCTAAATACTACATCGAGAATGCAGCGCGATTAGATAAGCGCAAGTTGCGATATCAAAAACCTTTTTTTTTACGAGTAGGTTGATGTCATCTTTATTCTGAACATTACCATCAGCTATTATTATATATTTCCAATCACTTTAATATATATTCCCAATAATACTTTGCAATTTCGAGAGTGAAAATTAATGATATTGATGACTAGAATCACGACAGATACATCATCGTCAATATTACTAGACAATAGATCCAATTTTCAGATGTCAAATTGTAGCCAAATGGACGCACCCTCACACACCACTTTCAAGTGTAAAATCTTTTCTCTCAAAAGCTCTCCCGCACTCGAGAAAGCAATGTTGTTCTCTATTTTTTACTCGCTTTTCCTCACAAAGAAACATCTTCTTGTTACATACCACGATTTACTGAACACTTTGCATGAAACGATACAAGACAGCAATTAGTCATGTATTATGAGTTACCGATGAGGTCGACGGTTTAACGAAAAATGTAAAAACATTAACGTTCCAGCGTAATGGTTGCCATCCGAGGCATAATGTGAGTGTGCGAGAGAACCTATGTAAGGGTTGGCTTGCGACTCGCTCCCTGTGTGTAAGGGTCTCTCTACACCCTCTCGATCAATATTCCGTCCAGTGGCGTAGCACTGTTTCTTTTTCGTGTAACTGTATTGCGATTTCGATTACCTTCGAAAATGCGATCCTACGATTATTAAGGCCATCATGATGACGAGACATGAATGGCAGCAATCCAGTTATATAAGTTATCTATTTTTTTTTAAGAGAGAGAGTTATCTATTAGAGATAAGTGAGATAACAAACGGATTAACCGATATTGTAAATATTATTAAGTCTCTAATAAAATTGGGTTGTAACGCTTATTATATAATCTAGAATTTCGTTATCTCTACATTTGAAGAGGACACAATAATGATGTCGGAACGTTTGTAATTCATTATTGATTTATGATTTATAATATATGATTGTTATTTTCACAAAAAACATCTTGTGTTGGCTCACACTGATGAATTTTTTTCTTAATATATCTCTAATAAAATATAGGTGAAATATCTTACTCCAAAATCTCTTTTTATTTCTAAAATTCTAAAATATTCTTGATGTCACATGCATATAATAGTATTATTATGCCGCTATACATATATAGCATTATAATATAAATATTAATTTACATCATATGATATTTAAGGATATTAATTTGCATCATATGATATTTAAGGATTAAAAGGATGCTATTTTCATCCTCGTTATTCAACGTCGATCTTTTGCTATTTGAAGGTCATCTAAGAGATTACACAGACAGTTCTACTGTAATGTCTTCAGATTCTAATTTTACTTGAGAATTCTCATAAATAGGATAAAAATATATATATATCCAGAAAATGATATAAAATTTTGTCGATTGAAACACGTAAAAAAAGATAGAGTATTTAAATTGAATATTTCTTCCGTGTCGTTTTAAATGGAATATTGTTGGAGCTTTTAGAGAATTTGGAGTATTTACACGGCGTTACACAGCGCGATTTCAATAAATTCCAATATTTTCAACCGAAATTACATTTGCATAAACCACAACCGTTGGACAAATTTGCTACTGCCAGTCAGGATATTTAATTGGAGAACCGTCACGCAACACAACTGTCAATGGGGAAAATCTCTCTCGATAACACGATTAAATTTCGCGGCTAATTGCCGTGACGCAAATTGGTGGACGACATATGGCTAAACAGGATTCTTGATGATTACCGTCCGCCATACGTTACAAAGCACGTACCTATACACACTCCACATCTTCTGCGCAAACGTAACGCCGGCACGATGATTAAAGCAGTACGTCATTCTGATTTTAATGAGATTTGTACAACAGCTATTGGTCAAATTACCGCATGTGGCGATGTTTCAACGGCTTTCTAAATTATCTCGCGATAATTTCAATCAAATAACTTTATGGAGCGATTAATACAAATTGCGAGTGCTTAACTATTGTTTGCAAGTATTGTTTATAATGTACTCTGTTTATGACGAAAAGAATATCCTGTACATTACATAGTGGTGTGTATTTCGAGGATTTTATCCCGGGAGTTATTTCGCGTTCCCCGATGCAATTTTCCAAATGTCATTTCACGAGGTGTTTTCAAGTTTTGGAATGCGCAATTGATATCTACGTGAAACATACACCTCGCAACAATGGAAAATAAAAACAAATAGCAGCTTGGAGTTTGCTCTTGATCATTTATATCGATTTAATATGAGAGAGAATGTTGTTATATAAGCTTCCTCTCTCTCTTTTTCTCTCCCTCGAAATAAACAGCGTTAACGATGGTAAAATGCAATCAATTCAAAATTTATACGCGTATAGATTCGTTATTCAAAAGCCTATGTAGACATACACGTAAATAGATTACATAAATGGATGTGCAACTTTTTTTGAGTATCGTGACATTTTTATACAATCCACATGGAAACGAAATAAAAATTTAATTATCTTTATTTCGAGCTAGTTTGTCGACGACTTTTTCTACGATATATGTTATTTGCTTTTTCAATCTGTATGTCTGCGTATCCTGTGTAGCTTAATTCGCAATAAATAATAACTAACAATGGAAGATAGGTGCGCGTTAATATTTTCCATCATATATTTCTCCACAATTTGCTCCTGTAAAATTGTTTTTATCATTCTCAATTCGCTCCTGTAAAATTATTTTTATTATTGAAGTAGAGTTTGTTTTACACGTAGAAATAAACACGCAGTCACCAAATGTTTAATTTTAAAACACGCGATACGCATACAAATTTCATATCTATTTTTCTTCCGCACTGCAAGCAGTTATTTTCGGATAAATATCGTAGATAACAGACAAATTTTATATATATTTATTTCGATGAATAAGCCAAGCTAGTTTAAAAAGAGACATCGTGCAACTTGAAGCAAAAGCGGTTTATATTAACATACACCTCCATGTAAGATGATACTGATATCCTTGTTTTCAATTTGTTACAAGGTTCTTCCACCGGAGCATCGTATTCGATGGGTTTGACGCTTGGAATATTCTCCGGAGATCCCTTTCATTGCTGGGAGAACGAGGAGATCAGATGCATCATAAAGTAGAGGTGAGATTACATTGGCAAAGATAACATTGCGTCGGAGCGAAGAGAGTATTCTGACGGAAATTGAACTTGTCAACATTGAAATAGAAAATTAAAATTATCTTTTTTTGACATATTATTATGACACATTAAAGAATATTCTTTTCTTTATGATAGACCATAAATAAAATGGCGCAATTTCGTCCGATATCTAATAATTATTTTATCTGGCTTGGGAAATAAAAATGAGCAGTATTACTTTTCTTGCATAAGGTTGTTTCGTTTTTATCGAATCATCATTGAAATTAAATACATTTTGACTAAATTTGACTTCGGATTTTTTTATTTATAAATTAAACGTTAGTTTTCATTTCAAGTTTCGACTAAAATTTTATCCGATAAAAACAAATTAACCAGTACAGGTCTTTTATCATCTCCGCGGACTTTAATCGGCGGTCCTCTTTTTTTTTTTAACACGGTAGAACCCGGATTATCCGACATCTTATTATTTAATTCCCAAATTACTTGATTTTGCTATATAGAATTCTGATGACGAATAACACGGAAGTTAAATAATCGGTGTCGGATAATTCGGGCTCTAATATATATGTGCATTTTTCTATTTATTTTTTTTTATTTCTTCTTGTCAAATAATTTGCAATATATAACAGTACATAGAACGTAAAACAATATATACGAAATAATATTACAATTTATTTATTATAATTTATAATTTATAATGATTTTACATAAAATAATAGAATATATACGATACAAAATTATAAAATATATTACAGAGAAATTGCTTATTACATTTCAGATCTTTTTACTAATGCCAAATTATACGAAGGCGTCAGAAATAAGAATAGTACAATTAAAATTCATATTTTTAAATCAAATATTTGATTGTTGCAAATACTTAAAAAAAAGGGCGTAAGGTTATTTAATGAAATGCAGTGTGAAATTTACGAATAATTTTATGAATTTATATAATTTTCCGTTTCTAATTAATAATGAATTAATGATAACTTTACATCATGAATTTCATAATAATTCTGGAAAATATATTCGCAATTTTATAATATTGAATTTCAGACGAATGTCAAATTTTGCGAGTAAAAACTGCTATTTGATCGTTGATGTAGCACTCGAATTTTCAATATTTGGACATTTAATAAAATTTATATTTATAAAAGTTAGCGATAATATTTGAAATGCACGAGTGTTTTAAAAAATAAAAACTGTCAAATAAGTTTTTAATAACTGCAAAGCAGCTTTATTAAATACTCTAATTTAACGAATTTCGCATTCTCCTACATGTTCTGTCGACTTTCTGAGAAATTTATTTATTAAATTGTATCACTTTCACAGATTATCACCATTTTATGCAATAGATTTAATATCAAATTTACCCTTAAAAAACCATATCAAAAATCAATAGTGATGATTTTACGATATTCTTTATGATGTTAATTCATTCTTGATGATCGATAAGATAATATTTACTTAATTCATTTGATAATACCTCGAAAATTAGATTATTTTAATAGTGTGCAGTTTTAAAGTAAACGGAGCGATATTTTCGTGTATAAATGAGACTCAACGTCGATCAGAAAATAATTATTTGACGAAAAGTACGTCTTGTCAATGCGAAACTTAATAGCAAGTCATAAAGTCGATCAATTCTGTTTACTGGTGATGTCACGTTGAGATTTTATCTCGCTGCATTCACGCTCGCCGAGTCGCTTAACTTCGGTCCATGCCCTTTATCGCGGAGCTTCATCCACGGAAGACGGCAGTGTGCCTTTATTGTAATGACTTTATTAGGGTTATCGACGTGAGCACGTGCCTCATCCTCTGACATTTCAACTCTTGGCATGTTCGTTATGGAAAGTAGGCCCGGCCGACCGAGCGACGCTTGGCGCCGCCGTCGGGTCGCGTCGCGTCGGCAGACGCGATATAGCTAATTGCTAATTATCTTACGGTTTTAATCAATCAGTCAGAACGACACATTGTGCAGTCATGGCAGATGTTGCGCAACCACCCGCAGTACCTTCGCCGTAATCAAGTCCAGATCGTTCGTATAATTGGCCGATTACGTGATTCCGTCGTTACACGCCCGTCGGTTATTCCCGTCGCACGCTCGTTACAGTATTACGTGAACTTCATTATTCTGTGCTCGCTGTAATTCAACGGATACAAGGGTGAATCTGCGCTTGTATCGGCACGAGAAAGCGGTTTTCGTGTTGTTATAGGCGTTGCGCATCCCTCTCTCTCCTCTCTCTCTCTCTCTCTCTCTCTCTCTCTCTCTCTCTCTCTCTCTCTCTAACCGGCGAAATTGCAGCCTGGCGTCCTGAAGATATATTTCACGCCTTGTTGCGAGTAAGTGGCTTCTTCCACGCAGGATTAATGCCATAACGCGCGCTACGCGTTATGCATAGCATATAATACTCGCTGCTAATTTATTTTTCAGAAAATGCTGCTAGAGACGCGCGTATAAAATAGTGTTATTACTCAGGCAGCGCAAACATCTAAGAAATGTTACAAAGAAGTTTGTAAAAATGCCTTTTAGACGCGCGCCGTTTGGATCTTTGTTTACTGTGCGCGTTACGCGCGAAATATTGAGAAAGAAGATTTAATTAAGTACAGCGAGTGTTACTTACTTAAAATGTAACGAAATATTTTTAAAGCAGATATATTTCACGCTGTATTCAATTAGATTTTGCAATTTATGATTATATAAAATTGTTTCGTCGATGCAGTTCAACAAATTAAAATGTCTGAAAAATATTTTCTAAATCTTTAAACGATTCTTTTATATTTGCGTTATCCATAGTACTTAAGTGATTCAGTAGAAAGAAAAAGAAAGAGAAAGAGCAAGAAGAGTTCACCGCAAGAATAAGATTTCTTAATTTATAAGTAAATGCGATGACACGCCTTAAATCAGGGAGAAGCATATTTTCACAACGATCCCTATTTTTTACGAGTATTCTAAAGTAATTATGAGTTTTTATAAGTAATATTAGAACTTGAAATATAATTCAAAAGAAATTAAGTGAAAAAAGGGCAACTGTACGAACATTATGTTTTGAAATATAATAAAATTTCTTTAATGTTGAAATATAAAATGGATACAATTTAAAATTTGTTTGAGATAAATTGTTGTTTATTTTATTTTTACGGGTGAGCAACTCGGGAGAAAAGTGATAAAATCATCGTATTAACGAGCATACGGAGCGTTCGACCTGTTTTGAGTTGAAACTCTCGATATATTGGTTTAAGTTCCTAAACTGTTACGTACGACCACGGAGTTACTAATTAATTATTAATTAAGCTGTGCGTTCTGTACTCAGCCTAGTTACGATAGTCAGGTACTCAGGCGACCATACTTTAACCTTCTGGCCCACTTTCGACAATGTATAAAAAGCGTGCATTACTCTCCCATATTAAATGCGCATCTTGTGATGAGAGCGAGAGAGAGCGAGAGAGAGAGAGAGAGAGAGAGAGAGAGAGAGAGAGAGAGAGAGTGTGCATCCTGGTTCTTGCCATATCGAGGACGGGAAGAACGAGTGAAAACCTGATTTCGCAAGATTATTGTTAGATGTTAGTCAGTAGCGGCTTAATTTATGAGGTACACGCTTAAAATTTTAAATATTATAATACAGAATCATACAACTGAAGGACCATAATTGCAAAAAATGTTAGATAATCCACCGTCGATGGTTTTTAGATATTCTGAATAGAAAGATACGAAATAATTTAAAAGAAAAAAAAGTCGGGAAATCTGCAGAGACATAATATTTATAAAAACCGACAGAAAGTGTCAAATTAATATAGATCCGCAAATTGACAGACCGATTATGGATAATTTACTTTATTTGCAGAAATGATTTGTATGCAGATTGCTATGTGTCACGATAAGCAGTTGAGCTTGTGATATTTGCTTATCTTATCAACGTTTTTGGCACGCTATCAGTCTCAATCGTGTCGTGTCGGTGAATGTATCATCGTACAGTTTGACTTCCTCGAATAAAGTGAATTGCCTGTAATTCCTCTGTCGATTTGATTGGCGTTTTCTGTATTAAATGAATGAATCATATTCCGTCTGTTTTTATACGTATATAGGTATCACGTACGTTCCACGGATTTCTCGAATCTATATCTGTCGAAATCCGTGCATAGACATATTCGATTTGATGCTCCTAAATTGTTCTCATAAGGAATTCGATCGAATGTATTCGGCAACTAATTAATTACTGAGTACTCATTACTTTCAGTATTGGTTAATAGATTTATCTGTAAGAAAATAGAAAGGCTTAAAAGGCCTCTCGGAGAATGATTTTAAACACGTCTAATAGCGAATTCGGTTGGACGAACTAGGTGCACATTAAAGCCGTCGTACACAGATTGACCTAAAAATATATGTTGGATATAAATATAGAAACAGATTAAAGCATGAAATCTTCAATACACTTTATTGTAGTGTTAGATAAAATATGTATTTTATCATTCAAAACATTTGCATTTCACTTTTACACTTAGATTAAAATCAATGTACAACATGAATCGCTATTAGATGTATAAAGCCGTTTTCTGAAAAGCCTTTTAAGCCTTTTCAGTCCCTTACAGATAAATCAAGTACTGGCCGATACTGAAAGATAGTTATTAATTATTTACTTTAAGTATTAAAAGCATTAATATTTCAAATTGTTCAGTACTCTTAGTACTCCAAATAAATAAGTAATTACTGTCAGTAATAAATTGTTGTAGATTTCTGCAAGGATTAGATTGCTTTACTCCGAATTGTACTCCAGGGTCTTAAGATATCTCGATCCGTCATTGATGCTAGCCTTTCCCACATGTCAGTTACAAGAATGAAAACGTCTCCGCTAATTGTCACATATCATTCTTGTAAATTATTTGCGTCATCAAATGCGTGTACGCGGAGACCGTAAAATGAACTCTCTCATAAATTCGCAAGGAGGTTAGACAGAGTCTCACGCGAAGAAACCTATTGTTTGCGCCAGCGTGGATCGATTACACCTTTCATACTTTCGACGAAAGTGTCTCACCGAATTCGATCGCTTGTTATTTTTTTCTGGCCCGATGAATACTCGAATATTCGCAGGGGAGAGTTTGTTTCTCGCCGCGAATGTAGGATATATCGCGGGTGAGGAAACGACCCCGTCGTCGGGGCGTCTAGACGCCGCGGCGCCTGTTTTCAGGCATCAAATGCTTGCGGAAATGCGGTCGATGCTTCGAGCTTTCTTACCTTCCTCCGCAGCTTTTGCTGCTGGAATTTCGCTGGCGCCACGCCGCTCCCGTTTGGCCGCAATTTCTCAAAGGGATTAAAAAATTAACGTGTACGTCACAATTTGTTAAGACAAGCTACGTTTTCCATCGTTGTCTTCAAACTTGTACATACTTGTTCACCTTTGCGTAATGCAATTCTTCATGTTAGATATGTTTCCTTGTAATACACTCATCGTTGTACTTAAAATAAAATTAGTATATATTTGAAGTTTGGGGAAAACAAGTTGGAAAATTTTAATACGTCGCAGTGACGAAGAAGCTATTGACTTTTTCCTGTACTTCTTCGTCGGCAGGCAGATAGAAAATTATGAACAATAACGAATCTATCATGACATTTATTTCAAAAATTTTCTTCGATAAAAATATTGAAACTCAAAATCGTTGATTCTTTTTTCCAAAAAGTTTAAAAAATTAAAAAAATAAAACTTAATTCATTAATGTGTTAAGAATTAAAATAAAGTCATTTCGATTTTTGTTGGCTCTTGTGTTGCTTGGGAATTTATTACGCGCCGCTTATTCATGTAAAGACTGCTCAGTTTCAGGCACGACGTTGTTTTCATCTTCCTCTCGCATTTGGAGGTTTTTGTCATTATCCTTTATCCCGTAGAATTTCATTCGCTCGATTAAATCGAATAAAAACGGTACGGGGAGTTCCGTATACGTTCTCAGGGGAGAGGAGGACAGGCAATTTTTTAAATCAGGCAATGTAAGTTCACGCGAATCGCGACGATGCAATAAGGGCGTCCATATCGCCGGATCGATTTTAATCTCTGTAAGAGATTCTGGGAGAGAATACGCGTTTATATTCAGATTGAAAATGTTACGTCGTGTTGCACGTGCTGCAGTTGAAATGCATTTAATGAGCCGCGGCGCTGCGCTTGAAGGCAGAAGGATTATAACCGAAATCAAATATTTTGTGCCGTCACCTCTCCCGTCGCGCGCGTGTGTGTGTGTGTGTGTGTGTGTGTGTGAGCGATCGGAGTGACCCGGTTTACGACAGACTCGTATAATAATTCGAAATACATGAATCACCCCGAATCGCTC
Source organism: Trachymyrmex septentrionalis (assembly GCF_001594115.1). NCBI lineage: Eukaryota > Metazoa > Arthropoda > Insecta > Hymenoptera > Formicidae > Trachymyrmex > Trachymyrmex septentrionalis. The sequence continues at coordinate 928,534 of NW_017305179.1, forward strand.
GCAAGTCGCGTGTTATACATATACATTAAAGCGGTTTGTGCATAAAGGTTTCCGTGCACGACGCTAAATATAGGACAGAATGGTACGGAATTATTTAAAATATGAAGAAAATTAGGGAGGCAAAAGAAAAATAGGAGAATAAGGAGAAAAGTTGGAAATGAAGAGGGACACTTCTCATTAATAATATCACGTAAATGTCATTACTACGGTGACTGTCCTTTATTGTAAATAAATATACGTCCTTTATTGTAAAGGACAGCTTTTTTTTTTATTTCGAAGGTAGCTGTCCTTTAGATTCATTAATTTTTAAAAATTTAATTTTGTACTTTGTTTTAATATTATTACAGGAAATTTCTTCGCAATTAGCATTCCAACAATGTCTAATGTCACTCTAATGAGTGATTTATGGAAAACTGACAAGTTCCTCCCAAGGAACACGCCAAGTCAAGAGAAAGTCAAAATGACTTTACTTTGACGTCGTGAAAATTAAAATAATGATTTATTACAAAATTAAAATAATGAGTTGTTAGAAAATTTTACTGTTTATTAATATTAAGAATTAAAATAAAGTTATTTTGATTTTTTTATTAACTTTTGTATGTTCCTTGGACAAATTTAGTTTCACGTAAGGGTAATATTAACCAAAGTAGAGCAACTAAGTTACAATAACATCAAAATGGCTCTCTCTTTACTGAAAATTTTAGCTGTCTGAATCTTCCGGCGGCGCTTAACTGCATCATTTACAAAGCTCGCTCGTCCTAAATGGACGTAAAATTTCTCGAATACGCGGCGTCGAAGTGAAACGAGAGGAGACCGTCGCGGAGATTAAAGAACATAAAACTTGGTTGGGTGGTATGTAATAAAGCATCCGCCATCCACCCCTTCCACTTTTTCTTCCTTTTCTTCTTCCACCTGGAAAGCTCGCCTTACGTCTAACGGGCAGTTTTGCGCCATCGTTGCCGCTCACCGACGTCTCGTTTCTCTCGCCGGGCGCTTGAATTACGGCGAGTTTTCCGCCTTACTGTCTATTTACTGCGTGCTCGCGTGCCACAGGTAATACCATTGGTCGACAGGGAAAACCACATGAAAAAAGCTCGCGCAGTGAATTCCCGGATACTTTCAGCAGTATTTACGGTGTGACCGTCCCCGCAAAATTTATTTAATTACAGCACGCGACTGGCATTACATACTCTGCTTTATTAGAGTTTATGTCAAATTTCACGTGCCTCGAGCCTCGAGCACGTACGAGCGGAACCGCAATACTGATATTATCAATTACGCGATATAGAATCGATATCGTTATTGGAATTTTTGGTTCCACACCGCTGTATTAATCAAACCGAAACGCGCCGAAATTCTGTAAAGATATTTCCAATGGATTGTAATTTAATGGCTATTTTTTCCTATAAATATTATAGACAGTGGTTTTGGTACGTAATTTGGTCTCTCTTTTTTTTTTTTTTTTAACAATGCTGTAACCAATAAACTGGTTATCGATGTCGATTGCGTATTGCATAGCCATGTTTATTCGATATTGATTGTATAAACAATGTTTTATTTAATTAATCAGCTGACTTTACAATGCACCTCTCTTCGATCTATATTGTGATGAACTTATTATTCTCCATAATTTCTTATCGTAGATTCCCGATAGAACCATTAAACTGTATGAGTCTTTTATAAAGGATTTTTTTGCCGGATTGAATAATGTGAGGTATGTGTAACATTAGTCTCCACTGTATTGGCGCCGTGAAAGAAAATTCTAGAAGATACAGCTTTCTTGGATGGGCACTATCCAGTTATGAATTATAATACCGCTTCTTATACGACAATGGACTTTGAATGGCGCTACTGTATATAAAAAATATGCGTAACAATGTAGGATCGGAGTAAAAAATGGATAGGAGCTTTATCTTAGTGAATGTGAAAGTTTCACCGAGTGTGACATTAAAACATAAAGCGGCATTGTCATCTGGAATGGAAGCTCTCTTGGATGATAACTCTCTGAAGGGGACAAATGCGTCGTTAACGTCAACACGTATAACGAGTGCACTTTCGCAACGTGGGAGTTCACGTTTGACCTTAACGTCCACGCGTATTTAGTTAGGAACGTCAATGTGTTATTTATTATTACCTTACGATGTGTAAATGGTTTTCATAAATCGACACGTGTACGTATTAAAGGTTGTAAGATTAATTTCAATTATTCTTCGCGTGAAATCAGGCAGAGGAAATTGACTTGTTGAGCCGAATCTCAAGTCAGATTTGTAGCAAGCCAGTTCAAAGGAATTCGCAGAAAGAACAATTTTGCTGAAGTATCTAAAAATTTAGATACACAGATTTAAAAATAATTTTGTTGAACCATCAAAATGATTTTATAGGAAACGCAAATATGAGCAGTACTGCAAAAAGTTTTGACATTTTAGTCAGCTTGAGCAGCATTTAACCAGCTTGAGCATCCTACATAATTATCTTGATAATCCAACAAAATCATTTTCAGATATGTATACCTAAATTGTTGGATACTTTAGCAACATTTTCTGTGTATGAACGAAGAACTTTGATCAGTTCGAACGGCACTGCGAATATCAGATGAATCGATGATATTAAAAATGTCTGTAAAAAGTCGACATAGAATCTCAGCGCGTGAATAAAATTTGTTAGAATGTTAACATGAAAGAAATAATAAGGATATCAATATAAAAAAATAGTAAATGTTTCGACCTTATATTTCTTTTTTCTCAGTAATTTTTTCTCAGTAAAGAGCATTGCATAAGCATTTATTTATCGATAAATAAAAATATGTTAACAGTACTTAGGCGCTAATAATTCTTATCGCTGCACATGTCGGTACAGCTTGGCAGCGTGGATAATACAGCGATAAATAAAGTATGGCGTGCGACACACGATTTTCACTCCTGAGATTGTCGCCGTGACAGCGGCAGAATCCCCAGGATTAGGACTCAAGCTGGAAAGAAAACAGTGGTTTTGTCATTCGAGTAACGTAAAAGCGCCAGAGGGAAAAAAAAAATCAAGGGTGTACACATATTACGCACACTTGACGCCTCGAATATCTTCGCTGTATTCAGGAACGAACATCGAGTCTGGTCGCGTCTAGATATTTATGACCTTTTACGATTCTGTTTGTTTGACTAAACAACTTGCTTGGATTGCATATTTTGCGTGTTAATAAATCATAATTCCAGCTTATCCGTGCTTAGTTTATGTTGTAACTATTACAGGAAATTTATTGAATATCGAATTTATGAAAATATAGAGCGCTGAAATTAATAAAGTTGCATCGATACGTCAGATTGAAATCTAATTCCTGAAATAAAAATTGAAGTAACTTGAACTAAACAAATCAAGCTGATATAAATATTTGATATGAACATCAATCATTTATAATTTCATTAACGACACACGTCATTTAAATAACTTCCTGTCAGTTATTATTCGAATAGCATTGCCTATCTTCTCTTACGAATAATCATAAGATCTGATACCTAAAGAAAGAAAGAAAGAGAGAGAGAGAGAGAGAGAGAGAGAGACATATGTATATTTTTAAAATACAAATGTTAAAGTATTTACATTTAATACATATATGATCAGTGGCGACTTAAGATTACAATTTCATGGATACTGCGACATTGCGTTTCGTCTTGTAATTTTTATCCTAATCTCTGTCTCGTAAAATAGAGATTGCGCGAATATCGGGGAATTTAGGATGTGTGAAGAGGCTGCCTTGCTCTTCTCATGCAGTCCGTGGAACCGGATAGGTCCGGGAGCTCTTGTCGTAAAGACGGCAGGCTGGAAGTATCACGTGCGAAGCTAACATGTCCTCGGAGAGAGCTCGGGGTAGTCTTCTGTGTGTTTAGCTGGCGTATATATATAGTCTATACGCATCTCTTTCCGTTATACTACATATATGCACAGATATACATGTGTAAGCTCTCTCTTGCTAGCAGAGAGTAGCTTACGTCGAATCTTTCCCGGCTGTAAAACGTCAGCCCTGTAAATAAAAAAAAATGTGTCTTAACCCACTCGCAAGCTCGACATGTACAACATGGTGCGTTTTAAAGCGGGACAAGTCAATATATCGGCAAGTATGAATTTTAGACCTTCGAGAGAAACTTGTTGAATTTTGAAAAATGCATTTAATGGTAAACGTTTTAAGAAAGATATTTTTTCGTTCTTCGATGAAGTTTATATCAAAATCAAAAATACGTTTGATAATATTTTAAAATATTCAGACGGTTTAAAATGTTATATATATATATATTTTCATAAGTTCCTACAGTTACTAAAAGTTATATTAACAGAAGTGCATTTGCGCATAACTGTGTAGATACGATATATCCACATGTCATGTTTATATATGTTATAGAGGATCGTATGTATATTATACTTAGGAGAAACTGGAGTAAAACCGGCGTAAGCGGATCAAGTTGGGAATATTCGCTTATTTCGCGAGAGATAGGAGAAACCCAATAAAAACATTGGGTAAAATCGAATGGCTGATGAGTGACATATTTCCTACAATTAAATGCTATGCACATAAAGTTATTACATTGATTTCCTAATAATATTCGTCAACTTGATCCTTTGTATAATTTTCATCTTTATTTATTTTAATCTTAAAAAAATTAAGATCATTACTTTTATTAAGGATATTAAGGATGCATTATTAATCTAAAATCTTATTTAGAATTGATATTGCGATTGGAAGTTCGAACATCTTATTTTTACGATTGCAAAAAAAAAGGTTTGAAGATCAAAAGGGACTCTCTTTTATCACAATTGTCCATGTCTCCCGCATTCGATTTACATTTAGAACACGAAATCGTTAAAATCCGAATTTATTTATCGCTATATAGTCACTGTTTGCACAGAGGAAACGATCTCATCTCAAACGGTAAAGAAAATGTATGACGGTGGTCCCCGTCTTCTCCGACGGAGATTGAATGTAACCCGATTCGAGCGATTCAGCTCTCTGTCAGAGTAACGAAGCTCTTTCGATTCCGCTCGCATCTCCAACGTGCCCGAGAAGAGTAGGTACTCCGTGCCTTGCGTTTAGTACAACATTTCGAATATATATATATATATATATATATATATATATATATACACACACGAATTCTCGATACACTGAAAAAATATCCGGACAATACGCCTCTCGGGGGAATGGACATCGATAGTACAAAAAAGGAATATTTTCTCTCAAAGAACGCAAAGTTCTTTATCTTTGTTTCTGAAACGGATTCACATCCGTTCTATGTATTCGTGCCAGTCAAGTAATAATTCGTTTGCAATTTCGCGTGTATACGGAATGTCTGAATGCTACCAGTAAATGGTAGCACAACTCCGTAACGCGTAACAAGGCTGTTTTCCCGTTCCAGATTTTCTTCTCCAACCACTCCCGCCCTCTCTTTTGTCTACCGCTGCGTCATTAAATCTGCGACGCGTCGACTTCCACCACTTTCGAGCCATTTGAGAACTTGCACATTGCGCATTCCGCCCTGCATGCAGATATCCATACCCCGTGTTCACCACCCGTCTCTTCCTTTTCTCGACCTTTCCAACCCTTTCACGTCCCTTGGAATGAATGGACGAGCTTAGCGACCGTCGGGAACGAAAGATGCTTTGCCATCATGACGCTTGCTCCGGGGATCGATGAGATTCTTCGCGAGGATGAAAATTTGAAAAGAGCATTTATCAATTGTGCGTCATCTTCCATTTTACTTACATCGTCGCGCTACGTCGTTTCTGCACTCGAAGAAAATATAAATAGCGCAATAATTCTCTTAGAAAATATATTCCAACCGCTGCCAGACACACACTTTGCATTTAAATGCAAGCAGCTGCGAGTTCGCGTCGTTCGCGAACTGATTGTAAGGAGATTGACACAAGTGCCAGGTATTGACCTATCGATTGTTTTTAACGAGCATATATACTCGTTGCAACACACGTCCTCTCCAATCAAAAAGAATCATCTGTTTCGAAACACGTCAATTAATATCTTTACACTTCGCTTCAATCGCACAGTAACAAATAGATAGAAAATAAGAACAATGCAACATAGATAATGACACAACGTCGATATAAATCGAGATTTTTATAGAATAATACCGTGTCGTCGCCATATTTTATAATGTTTGCCGTTAAAATGTGATTTAATTTATTTACCTGCAAAAACATTACAAAACACAGGAAACACATGATGTACTCTTGTGGTTTCTTCTTTTAATTTGTAATTATCTAAATTCCTTAAAGAAAGAGAGAGAGAGAGAGAGAGAGAGAGAGAGAGAGAGAGAGAGAGAGAGAGAAAGAGGGACGGTAGCATGTAATTTACAGACATTTCCTAGTCGTTATATTAAACGATTTCCGCGTTTCAATGCCACGCGAAGCGACCGTTTCCTTTCACAGGGAAAATTTCTATTTATTCAGGTACAGAGAGAACGAGCTGATGTCACGAGTGCGGAGTAGGAAAATAAAAAAAGACCGCTTGTATGTCGGGCACCAGGCACTCATTTTCGTGCCATTCATACGGTGAAAGGTGGGACAGGTTGAACGCGTTGTTTGTCGCATTTATCATTTGTACGCCGCGCATCATACTTCAACAATTCGCAAAAGTGTATTGTTGATCCCCGATGCAAATACCGTGCGATGCGTTTGAGGCTGCGGGGGACAGACCGTGCATAAATAAGCGCCGAGAGGCTATTTCTAGATACACGGGAACGGGTTCGGTATATACCTGCTCGTGCAGTTGCGGCAATGCATATCAAACGTGTTGAATTTTTAACGTAACTATACGCATAAACCTGCGCTCTTTAAGCAGCGAGTGAGCGATAAAAATACACGTAAAATGATATTTTTTTTTTTTTCAAAAGAGTGAGGTGACAACAGTGTTTTTTTTTATATTCAATGATGTTTTATATTCAATTCCATATATTGCAATACCAGGCTACGACATAAGAGAATAGAAATATCAAATAACAGGAGCGAATATAACATTTTGGAAAAAACGTGTCAAATTCAAAATGAATCATTAAATGAGAAAGCTTGAAAAAAGACCCAAGCCTCGAAGTAAACATATATTTATTTGGTATCAGAACTATTAATTGGAGATTTACCTATTATTATATCTTATTTAACAAATATATATCCTTCGTACATAAATCAGTGTACATAAATAAACATATAAATGAATTTTAAAAAATGTTTAAACCAACAAAAAGGCAGAACAGCATTTTGATGAGGCCAAACAGAATTTCTGGTTACGATAACCAGGTTATGATGGTAACTCACTAAAATACCTTTCTGGTTGAGTATTTTTGTTTAACCAGAATTTTTCTCAGTGCACGTTTCGGCAGCTTAAAGACACTCGATCGCGAATAATTTCGTTTTCCGGGTTTTAACTTTGTCGTCCTCTTCTCTGACCGACCTCCTCGAACGTCTGAACGTGCCGACGGTGAAATTGTAACACCCCTTGAAGCCATCGAAGGGCTCGAGATGTTTGATGCGGGGAAACTCGGGAGGTTAAATGTACGTGTACATATGTACGGTATATATTCGCATATATATATATATATATA
>NW_017305179.1:936142-946330 GCF_001594115.1 Trachymyrmex septentrionalis
TATATATATATATATATATATATATACACGTATATATAGCGGTACCGACGTCGGCGTCGCCATCGACACCTTCAGGAGCATTACGTGTGTTCGTTTGAGATCGTAAGATGTCCATCGTCTGGTACCTGTAGACACAGTAACACGGCGTTACAGAGGGAGGTCCGAGGTTGATTCCTAACACACAGAACCAGCACGGTTTGATTGGGCGCATCGAGGTGAGGTGGGTAACGATAACGGTTATCGTTATAGCCTATTCACTATCCTTGACTACGAAGTGTTAAAGTATTCCGAGCGCTTGGCGCGGTCGAGACATAGGATCGTTATTGTACTAGGAAGGAGCCGGCTCTGCTCTACAGCTATACGGTAACACGTGCTAGAATTCGTGATTGTATGGTCCACGAACGCGCCCACTCGTCGGCGGATCCTTTTATTTATATAGCTACCCTCGTCAATTTTAATCTTACAGTCAGTGCGAGTTGGATGTTTTTTTTTTTTTACCGCTCATGTTATATAAATGAGGGTAACCCTGAATAGCGTTTTATAAAAAGACGCGATCAATATTATCGCCGAATGCGAGGAAAAGTTCATTCCTTTCTCACCCCCCTTAATTTCCATTTTTATTCTACATTCTAGACTCTTCAATTTAGACTCTTCGCTGCAAGAGTCAAAATTGATTCGAAACTTTTAACTGTACACTCGATGTCAAGCTGTAGCATCGTATACATAATTCTTGTCCAAAGTTTCGTACTTTTCGTAAAACAGAAGTCCTCAACAGAGTGACTTCAACCGAGCGAGATAAAATGACAATTCCAGGTTTGCGCTTCAGCTCGAGGCCTCATTTCATTCCCCGCGATGTAAGCCCAACTTAGTTGGCTTCGCAAAGCCCCGTGACGGGTTTTCTCGTACTACGAGATACCGTTTGCTCGAGTAAGTTAAGCGATTAGACTGACGAACCCTTTGACCCGCGTTCAATCTACTAAAAGTTCATACGGATCTTTACGGATTGCCAATCCCGAGATTGCGCTACGAAGATATTTTTATTCAAATTAAACTTTAATTTAAATAAACTTCAATTCTTATCTTCCAATTGTATTTTTTTTTTTTTTTTTTTGAAAATATCGCAGTTGTCCAAAAATTTTCTTCGTACGCTAAATTCATTCAATGTCAAATCGTGTCCAATTTGAGTTATTTTCAATATTCATTTTTATAGGTCGCCATCTGCTTCTGCTCAATACGTTGCTAATTAATTTAGAAACAGTTAAATAATATAAGTCAAGGAATGTATTAAATTTGACTCTTTAGTTTATTATTTACCAAGTGCTTATGTTAACATGAACATTGTTTACTTTGAAACTAAATAATTCAACCACACAGAAATCGATTTACTCAATTCATTATCAATAATCTCATTTCTGTTAAATTATTATTTATTAATCACAGGCATTCACTTCAATTTACGAAAATATATCTGATGCGATCTTTCGATCTGAAGAGCGTATTTTAAGAGAAACGATCATTGCCACGGTAATACCATGCATTCCACATAATGAATTTACCATAACGTGGAACTATTCGCACATTCTCGAGGAGAACCTCGTGGGTAACGTAAATACTTTACCCGGACGAATGTCTTGCTGCATTTTTCACATCGTTCATACCTCCGCCACCAACAAGATCACGTTATCTTCTACATCTTTAAAGAAAGAACCAGAAACAACCCGGCCAGCCTGTAGCAGTATAGAGTTTTCCGAATCGCGTGCGAGTCACCAGCTGATTCTCCATCGGGTAGTCTTTCTTCAGTGTGCCAGCTGGCGACTTTTAAAGCTGTACTTAAACATCAAGCCCCCTTCGCTTTTCGCGTATAGTTAGTCGTTTGAATCCTCCGATGGGCCGCGTTCGCAAAAGTCTGTCCGCAGCAGAAATCTTGCAGGATCTAGTCCCCTTAGATTGACCGCTTTCTTTGAACTTGAAGAACTGTTTCATCCCTTTGTTCTCTCTCTTTTCGTGTAATGTTCTCACTTCCTATTCGCGTCTCCACCAACTGTCTCTTTAAATTGTCTTCTCTTAAAGACCGTGATTTGTCCCTTAAGAGATACTGCGGGAGTGACGTGGTCTTTGAGATCAACCGTCGTGTCAACCGTCTTGACAGTACTGCACCTAACCACTTAAGAGTTATGGCATTCGAATGGAATTATTCATGTATGAAAAGTACGGAGAAGATTATTATACAAAGTAAATACGATGTTAACAAATCTTTACATGCTTTCTGCATTTGTACGAGTATAACTTTGCATTGTTTAGATATTACAACTTGTTACAATAAGGAAGACTATATTCTTATTACATTCTTTTTTATTATTTCTTTTATTATTTCTTTCTTATTATTTCTATCTAATAAAAAATATTACTTATGTACAAGAATTAATACAGATTTTTAAATTTATCTTAAATATCGCCGATAACACATGACGCATTCCTGTTTTATTGCGAGCGGAAAAAGACTATTATATAAAGAAAAAAAGATTTGGAATTGGTGAACCGGTTTATCTTCCGGAAATAGCGAGTTAGAAAAACTAGTCGACTTAAAGTCAACTAATTGGAAGGCCGCGATTCTGCTGCTTCAATTCCACGAGCAGCCGAGCGAACGAAAATAAAATGGTACAGGGAGGTTGGGTAAATAGGGCAAAAGTAACAGATAGATATTGAACTGGCCAGGGCTACTACTGTGTAGGGCAGAGGCTCACGGAAATTGCTTGAAATGAAAGAAGGCCAACGACAACAAGTTATTTCATACCACATTCAACCTATCAAATATTTCAGAGAAGAGCTCTCTTTACGGTAACGGCAATACCTCGTGGCATCGAGAGGACAGAGATGTAAACGGGAGGATCTTTTTATTTTACAGCTTGACTAGTACAATCAAATTTTTAACACCGGTACGTAAAAAGGCGGTATGTTGTTCTTTGCACTGTATATATATATATTGACGACGTGATATTTTCTCTCAATTCACTTCAGACGCAATGAATGAAGATGCGTTTCCATTCTCAAAATTCTATATTTTTATCTTTGATGAATTTATAATCATAAATTCGGTTTCTCGTGCAATTTTCATAGATATACTAATATTAGATACACGTTTCATCCAGAAATATAATACTTGCAAATTCAATACTGATCAATTTATTACTAAAAGTAATATAAATAGATCATAGTAATTATAATATTAATTACTTATTTGGAACATTAAAAGTATGGAATGACAGTGCTTTTAGTTAAAATTAAAGGCGCATTAGTTTTTATCTAAAATAAGTAATTAATAACTGTACTTTCAATGTAAATTGGCCAGTAGTTTTCTGTAAGATTATACGTTATTATATTTTAAAATAGATATTGAAAAAAAATGGAACCACAATAAATCGCTTATTTGTAATAACAATAACATACTTAAAAATCAAGATTTATCAAAAAATTAATTTCAATGCTTTTTTTAAATTATTAAAATTTTACAACAAATATTAATTTTAAAATGAGAGATATTGAAAATTATAATCTTTTCTAATCTTTCTGTCTGTGAGTAAACGCACAAAATAAGAGAATAAAAAAACTTGACTATATCATTTTGCGATGGCTAAGAAAAACTGAGAATTGAAAAAGACTGTTAGAAGTACTGTCTTTTTTTTATGTATAGGTAACAGTATATTGTAAATGAAAATATTTAATAAAATCATTAAATATATTATTTAAATAAAATTAATATTATTAAAGTCTGCAAATAGACTAAACTATTTTTAAAAAATATGTATCAAACGTTTTCCATTCTGGGATGTAGCGCAACGAATTCAATAGTAGTACGAAGCTTTTTCGATACTCGACGTCGTTTCTTTTGGCACGATACTGTTTCGTATTTCTCGCTTGAGAAATTCAATGATTTCATCGCCAGTATAAATAACCTCGATACGCATTTTACAACGTTAGAGAAAATCGGTCGAGCAAAAGTGTCGATATCTTCGCGATGCCGAAGTCTCTCTCTCTCTCTCTCTCTCTCTCTCTCTCTCTCTCTCTCTCTCTCTTCGTTCACTTCATGGGCAACGGCATCTCTTCGTCCGATGTCTATTACGAACGCGATCCCGTCAAATTACGGCGTTAAGCGCGGTAATCCGTGTAACGCGACTCCGGAATGGCAGAATATTGTGTAAAGGCACATTAGATACGCGTACTTTGACGAAAGGACGGCGCTCGGCACGATGAGAGCGTTGACAAAGTTGAGATAGACATTGTAGTAGCAGCATTACTATGTCACGTGTGCGCGATGTCATTACCTTGCATGCAAAATGTATAACGGTGCATGCAGCTGCGAGATGCAGCGGCGAAATAATGCTAATTTATTCGGTGTGCATATTAGAAACGGCGGGAGGAGGAAGGCAATGGGGGGGTCACGCGTAATAAGATACACCTTATCTCTCTCAAGGATGAGAAACTAGACAATTCCGTATTTCGCACAATCGGAGATCCGTTCTGTTTCAAAAACACAACGATCATTCCATTCATTTGATACAACAACGACATATAACTCAAAAATTGTTATTCTTTAGTTGCTTGCTAAAAAAGAACGGACACATAAAGAAAAAAAAAATGTACTTTAAAAGAACATACTTTTATTCCTCTATAATCAATTATTATATTAAAATTGCATTTTAAAATTAATATTTGTTGTATAAAATTTTAATAATTCAAAAAGAGCATTGAAATTCATTTTTTGGTAAACTTTGATTTTTAAGTTGTGCTATTGTTATTACAAATAAGCGATCTATTGTGGTTCCATTTTTTTTTTCAATATCTATTTTTAAAATATAATAACGTAATCTTGTAGAAAAATACTAGCTAATTTACTAAAAGTACAGTAATTAATTACTTATTTTATAATAGATAAAAACTAAAAGCACTGTCATTCCGTACTTTTAATGTTCCAAGTAAGTAATTAATATAATAATTACTATGACCTATTTATATTACTTTTAGTAATAAATTGGTCAGTATTGAATTTGCAAGTATTATATTTCTGGAGGAATGTATCCAATATCATGTATCCAATATTAGTATATCTATAAAAATTGCACGAGAAACCGAATTTATGATTATAAATTCATCAAAGATAAAAATATAGACATGTGTGTGTGTGTGTAAAAGTTTCAGAGATATTAAATCTATGAAAGCGCATATGCAAGAGTTCCATAAACAGACAGAAAAGTTGCATAAAACGAATATATACATATATATGTATATATGTACATACGTTCCATAAATATTAAACGTATACAAATTTAACAAAATCTCATAACAATATGTAAAAATTATTAAATAGAAAATACGTAAAATGTCAGTTTCGTATACTAGATTGCAATTGAGACTGCAGAAATATGTAGCAAATTATGTTACAGTAATAAAAATTTATGATGCAATACGCAAGATATGATATTGTCAGTTTGACACGCATAAATTTATATTTGCCCTTGGAAAAGAGAGAGTGACTATTGCGAATTATTTACGTAATCTATTCTTCTTAACTGCGCTACGTTCCATTTATTTTACAGATAAATTTGTATGAATGTTATACAATTTTAATATTTGTAAAATTCTTATTTTATATTTATAATGTATGTATAAATTTAATAATAGATATATATATAAATTCGCGATTTTATTGTATATTGTACATAAATTTTATAAAATATCTCTTGTATTCTCTTTCTCTCTCTATTTTTTCTTCCCCTTCTAATTACGATATAACGATATAACAGAAAGACTTCTATAAAAGCAATTTAAATATTTTATTTCGCGCTCACAAGTAATTAACTTAAATTTAATTATATTGTTTATATGGAATAATAGGAATAGTATCATGCACAACGTACCAAAAAAAGCGCGGCTAAATAAAACAGATTAATTGTGAAATTAATTGACATGCAGTACTCACGATATTGCGACGTCCCTCGACGCGCGTTCACCAGTCTATCTTCCGTTGCAATTCTATTTACAACAGTATTCGAGAATGAATCAGAAGCATTTCAATCTGCATCGTTCGCGTTGATTGCATGCCACTTTGTTTCACTTATGATATCCTCGCGACACGAAATTCGTGAGATTCGAACAACTTTAACAATTTAATAAGTTTAATAATTGCATTAACAAGCATTTATCGTAAACGAAATTAGCAAATTTGGTTAAGGAGTTATGAATGTACATTGTAAGTAATATTATTTTACATATACTCGCACACGTGCACTCGCGAAGAGAAACTATGCGGAAAAATGATTTTGATTATCTTAAAATTCAATTAAATATATATAGATCTAAAATTCAATATAATCATTTTGTTAATCATCAAAATAATTATATATGACACTCGAATATAATGAGTTTTGATATTCTAGTAATTAGTTTGAGCGTTGCGACATAATTATTTTAATGGTCCAACAAGATTATTTTTAGATTTTGTCTAGCAAAAAATACTTCAGCAAAACTATTCTTTCAGTGCATTATATCGATCCACAACAGTAAAATTCATTACGTATATTCATGATATTATTTATGAATTTATTTAAAAATATGCGCAAGAATCTACACAAATGTAATAATAATTACGCAAATATTAATTAATTAGCTTCTCAAAATTTTATGATATTATAAACTTAATTTTCCACGATATTTCTGCTTTCATAAAGTAATCGTGATGATAAATATATGAATTAATTATCCTATGGAAAATTATCTTATGGAAAATATCCCTCTTAATCACAAAGAACACATTTCGATATATTATCAGAAAATGTGTCAAATATTATTTAAATTCGTTAGAGACAAAATGTAATTATTCAATATATTATAATATTCAGAAATATTATTAAATTATTGCCATTTCCGCGGAGAGAATCGAGTAAATTATCGATAAGACGCTTATTATATTTATAACCCCGCAAAGACAGTCGAGTAGTAAGCCTTAAGCCTTAAGAAATTGATCAATCACAGTCGAATGTGAGAAGAATAATCGACTATGATTGGCCAATTCCTTAAGGCTTAATACTTACTCTATTATGTTTGCGGAATAATGGAACACGATAAAGAAATTAAAGTCTCTATAAATCTCTAATAAAGTTGAATTCATTATGTAAAGTTGAATTCATCTCGCGGAATAAGGAATCGATTATATTTCAAAACGTTGAATATTACATTGTAAATGTAAAATTCTAGTAAAAGTATCGCGTACATTGTCGGAGATGTTCGTTAAGGCCTGTCACATAATAGAGTCGCAATTCGTAAGAAATTGGCCAATCACAATTAGAATATGTCACAAAAATAATCGACTACGATTGGTTAATTTCTTACAGCTTACGAATTACGACTCTATTGTGTAACAAGCCTAAAACAAGAGTGCGAATAGTGTTGTGCTGACGCGCTCGCCGTTCGCGTGACTTTGACCGAACGCGCCGTAAGTCGTAACGGCAAATTGTATAATATTTTCATTCTTGTTGAACGGTTATGTGTATAAATGTCGTTTTGCCTATGCATATCTTTTGCGCATTGAGTAATCTTCTCGTCGCGTGTTAAAATGGAATAGGACATCAAACGTCGCGATATTTTATAAACATCAGCCGCTCGAAGATTTATTAAGATTTTAAATTTACCAATCCGCATTAATTCTTATGGAGTAAAGTACGGATTGACGAATTAGAATAATGAGAATGATCAAAACTATATACAGTGAGTACAAAAAGTATTCGTGTAGAGAAGATATTTTTCAAAAAAGCTTTAGTTAAAAAAATTAAATATTATGCAGCGAGAAATAAGTCATCGAATTGATGTCGAATCGATATTGATACAATGATTTCAACACCAATTTGACGTCGATTCGATGTTTAATTGGTAATCATTTCTTGCTGGGTAATTAACAATTTAAACAAATATATATAATGAGGCTCGCAAGAATCTATCAGTAAAAAAGCCCATCAGAGCCTACATCAGCTATTCGGATGCACAAAAATTCTTTATTTTTTTGTGTGAATGTAACAAAACAAATAAAATATTTTCGTTTCAACCCTTCAATTCGGGTTCTTATCAATATAAAATATAAATCGAAATTACATAATTAACGCAAATTCCAAGTTGATGATTTCCGACAAATTAGTTCATTCTTCTTTATCCAAATGCCAAATTAGCTATGTAATGAATAACCCAATGATTATCAAAATTATTACATTATACAATAATAATATAAAACTTATATAAAGTAAAATCGAAGTTATATTAACAATTTATTTATGAAAAATAAAATAGACTGTATGTTTCTTAAAATTGTATATACCAAAAAGATATGTATTAATTATAGAAAATATATCATCTGAAAAAATAAACAAAAATTAAAAATTCCATTGTTTGGATGCTTAAAAAGTATTCGTGCAGTCGAGAAATTTTTTTTAGCTTTTAATATCAGAAATACATGCGAAGCTCACTGTTTATGTTAGAACAGAATGTATTTATTGTATAAAATTGCTAATTAATTGTTTATTTTCTACAAATGAGATACTTTTTTTTATAAAAAATTTCCTTGTACGAATACTTTTTGCTCTCACTGTAATTGTTTGTCAATTAATAATTGATTGAAAAAAGCAATTTGAAAGTAAACGATAGAATCTTTATTTTGAATATCACACTAACGTCACTAACTGTAATTTAAGATGGTTCGGAGATAAACTCTGATCGTTTACACGACTCGGAAACTTCGGCTGCTTGGCTACATGATTGCTTCTTATGCTTCACGAATTCCAGATGTATCGCTCGAATCGTGTTCGAGCGATGGTGAGGAAAGGTAAAATCGACAGCGAAGAAACGCGCTGGAAACAGATTGAAGTTTCCCTGAATGATTTAGCAGCGGGCGAGTGTTTCGCCTCCGTGAATTCTTGCACCTTTACGTCTTTTAACCGCCTATCATAATTTTTAAAAACGTCGAGACTTACGTAAGAGAACAGGCAGTGACATTATTACGAGCGGTTATTTTGACGCACAAACACTCACACGAATCTTCGTATCTTAAAATATACGCACGTGTGTCGTCGTCGATGTCCCCTACAAATCGTGGACGTTGCACAGGAAGATATAAATATTCGAATTTATAATTAATTATGATTTCAGATCAATACAAATTGTGATGAATTAATAAATAAAGTAAAACGTCTAAGATATTTTTATTAATCTTTAATGGACTGAAGGTCTATTTTTTTAATCTTACAACTTTTCCTTGAGTAAGATTTGTTACAATTTCGGTGACCGTACGTTTTTTTATTGTAAAGGACAGTTCTTTATTTCAGGTAGCTGATCTTTAGATTTATTTATATTTTCTCAAAATTCAATCTTGTGTCCTTACGTAATGATGTTAAAAGATTAATAATTCCTTTCTAAAAAAATTCTGGAAAATGGCTTTCTAATTAGCGTTCCAATGTAATGTGTGTGTGTGTGTGTGTGTGTGTGCGAATTTTTGCGGCAAATATCGACATTTTTATGCAAGGACAATATTAGCTCAAGAAGAAAAACAAAGTCATAATAATTGAAATAAGTCGTGATTGAAAAGTGACTTTTAGTAATCTTTGCAGCTATTTTGGCGTAATTTTGACGTTATGATGGCTTTACTTGAGAGTTATGTCAGATATATGACGCAAAAAGAAAAGATTTCAGAAATTAATGCGCAGACTTTTGACAGTTACAAACTAGTTTGGAATAAAGTTCTAAAATTTTTAGGTTGTCCTTTATTTTTTTTAAGAAAATATGTGGTCGCCGTAGTAATTCATTATTCCATTGTATTCCTTATCTCAAAACATGCATTTCAGCATCACTATAGTATAAACTTTCCCGTAAAGAATAAAATATCTGGATATCGTTTATATACATATATTATTATATTAATAATCGTAGCGTTTGTATTTATCAATATATTCATATTTAGTTCCATACATCTCTCTAATTTATTTAATTAGTTTAACAAAAATATATTATTTTAATAGAATACATTTCTAAAATATAATTATTTATCACGCAACGTTCCGACTAAACGATTGTATTTTGAATTTGTCGCGCATAAATCCAAGGTAAACAATTTTACCAAAAAGGACATTGGAGAGAGAGAGAGAGAGAGAG
>NW_017305179.1:946430-968270 GCF_001594115.1 Trachymyrmex septentrionalis
AGAGAGAGAGAGAGAGAGAGAGAGAAAAGGAATTATAATGCGTATATATGTACAGAGCACAAGAAGCGTCATTATACGTAAGCGTTACGATGGGATAAAACGATGTAGACGCAGGAGGTGGTAAAGCGAAGAGAATCACACGAAGAATCATGAAGAGGAGAAAAGCGAAGCGGTATACAGAGAGACGATTACGAGAGAGGAGAGAAGGATCGAAGAGACGTAATATAAGAGGTAAAAAAAAAAAAAGAAAAAAGAAAAAGTATGAGAAGAAGGAACAAAGAAGAGAAAAAGGACGAAGAGGCTCTTTAACCGGAGAGCATACCGAACGAACGACAGGTGAGTCCCTCGGCGAAGGTAGAAGAGAAACCCCACAGTTTCCCGAGAGGGGAGCACAGAATGAAGGGGCGGGGGGAGACAAGATGGAAAGTAGAAGGAGAAGGAGGACGAGAGTGAAAAGCGCGAGTGAACGAGAGAGATTGAGGCATCGCTGCGGAAACAGAGACGTGGTAGTTTAGGCGAGGCGAGATGAGCGAAAGGCCACGAAGATACACGAGCGCAGAAGCACGAGCGCTGGAGCACTCGGCTGTCGACGCGGGAGGGGCGCCGGAGTGGGGATAGGAGCGGCATCCGCGGTGAGGAGGGGGAAGCACGCCGGCGCCTCACTTCAGTTCAGTCCCGCGGTGTCTGCTGTGGAGGTGACGAAGTTCGTTCGGTTCGTTCTCTCCGTTCTCTCGGAACAAAAGCGGCTCCTTTCGACTCGGCCTTTCGTACGCGAGACTCCCGCCGGGAGGAAAGAAGAGAGAGAGAGAGAGAGAGAGAAGGAAAGCAAGAAAATATCGTTCGCTCGCGCGATCGCGTCGTTTCTAGCGACGAGCAAGGCTAGCCAACCGCGACTTTGGCGGAAGTCGACCGGCCATATATACGCATCTCTCTCCCTCCGTCGCGCGCGCGCGTTGTATCTCTCGCTCGCTTTGACGTTCGTAACGTTCGACGAGGAGCGACGACATCGAGCTGTTCTACGAGACGCGACTGTACCAGCTGTGGTGACGCGACACGCTCTCGGGGGGGGGGGGGCGGGGAGGAGACGAGTGTATTATGCCGTGCTCTGTGTTCTCTCGTTTGTAATCTTTTGTTCTGTGCATTCGGGCCGCAAAGCGCGAGGGCTAAGGTCGGGTTTTTACTTTCCTCGTCGCGCATCGCGATCCTCGCCTCTGTGTGCACCGATGTTTTCTCCACCGAGGCCCCGTTAACGCCGAGGGAACAAAGGGAGAAGACAGCGAGGGAGGCCAGCAGCGGACGTAAGAGAAAGAGAGAGAAGACCTACATACATACAGTCGTCGTATCGATCGAGAGCTGGTCCCACTTGACGTAAGTCGATGAGTTTTGTATTACCACGTCCAGTGATCTTCGTCCGTGTCCTTCTTTATTAGCTAAATTCCTTGGATTGAAATTTCACTCTAGAGAGTGAAAATTGAACCAGGGGGGGAAGGTCGATCGTGTATCTTGAAATGAGGTGAAAATTACAAAGTCCTCCCAGTCTTGGAAAAGACTGGAATGTCAATCTTTAAGACTCGGCCCCACAAAGGTAGGATTAACTTTAATTCTCGGTTCAATTTACTCCTCACTTTTTTCCAATTTTAAAAAAGATGAGGAGAGTAAATTGAACCGAGACTAAAGTTAATCTTACGTTTGTGGAACTGGATCTAAGATTTTGGAAGTGAAATTTCTTTCTTCAGAGATTCACTGTAAAAGGTTTTGGTGGATAGTGATACATGGGAGAGAGAATGGGACTCTCGGTTCTTCCCGCTTGATGTTGCCTTCTGTTAACGTTGGCTTCGCTTAACGGGAAATTAGAACGGAGAGGCCCACGTGCGATACGATGATAATGCTCGAAATAATACTCAGAAACGGCCGCGCGAATCGAATAACCTTCGTGAGTAACTGTTCTTACGCACAAAGTCAAGTTCACGATCACGCACAAGGGGCTCATTCTGCCTCCTTGTTGTGTTTTGCCTGCCTCCGGATAGAATATCAAACGCGAAATACTCGTGGCTGTCAAAGTACGAGATTAGTTCTGTTTGATACGTTCTACGGAGATATATGATATGCTACTTGCAAGTCGCTCATCATTTTCTGACAAATCGTATTTCACGGAAATATTTTATACGTAATATTTATTTATTTATTTTTTCTAAGTTCTTAAAGGTTACATCAATCAAAATCACATTTAGTAACGTAACTTGTACTTGTTTCATTTCACGTGAATGTTATGTCTTACATAATACGCGTGGTTTATATTTATTAAAATTTAAAAGAAATATTCTTTAAATTATCCAAAATTATTGAAAGGAAGTTTTCATTATATAAATTCGTAAGAAAATTTCGATTTTAATATAATGATATTATTATTGAAAGGAGTGTTGATTTTCGAGCATTATTTCAACATTAAATGTGCGATATCGTTTATTGCATTATTATTATTATTATACCGTATTGCATCATTTATTAAAAAAGTTACACTGCATAATACATATTATTATTATTATTACCTATTATTGAATGTTATATAATGTAGTCACTATTATAATGAAAATGCCACTGAAAATACGAATGTTAGAAATTAATCGCAATGTAATGACGATTATTATAAAATTAATTGCGGTTATTATAAACACTTTAGTTTTTACGCGGAAGAGAAATATATATATATAATATTTGTTTAATAATAATTTAGGAACTTACCAAACATATTCAATACCGAACAATTTAAGTGACTGTTAATAGATATTGTTGCAAAGATAGGTGAGTGTTTAAAATCACAAGTCGATAATATGTAGATATTTTAATATAATGTCGCAATTTTTTTTTGCATTTAAAAAACGCTATTTTGTAATCACGAAGAACTTACGGTGTAATGAATGACAAGCAAAACGAAATAATACATGATGACTATCGAGCACGCTTTGTTCTTTTTTGCCGTGTTTTTTGTTTGAGATTCCTTGGTCGACTTGAAAAACGACTCTTCCTCCTAGAGACGTGTTTGTTTTTTACACGTACGCTAGAAAAATATCGAGTGTGTAAGCTTTCTCACATTCTTGGAAAGATTTAGAAACAAAGGATTGCAAAAAATGTACGTCAAAGCTACAGTAAAAGCTGTGATACATAGAAAAATGTAAGCAGTAAGTCAATCACTGACTATATTTACACGGCACCTTTAAACCGGGTTTAATAATATTTGTATAGTTATGAAACTGGCCAATCACAGTCGTTCCATTCTTTCGAGGAACAACTATGATTGGCTAATTTCATAACTACGGATGTTATTAAATCCGATTAAGCGTGCCGTGTAAATGTAGTCAATATTTTAGATTTGCTACTATTTACGATATTGGCTAATTTATATATCTTATTGCTTACTACTTATATTTTTCTGTGTATCTTTAGTCTCATTGCTCAAGTTTTTCTGCAATGTGTTACAGCCACGGCAAAAAACTTAAGCAGTAAATGAATTGGCCAATCATAGTATAGAAGAAGTTCTCTACTATATGATTGGTCAATTCGCTTACTGCTTATATTATCTTACTGCCTTACGCTTTTTTAATGTATTTTTGACTTTAAGGGGTCTAACCACTCTGACAGGGTCTAAAACAAGCACAAAATTAAGATTTTTTAAAAAATTAATTACGTAGAATTACTTATATTTTATATGTGTAATATACACTGTTCAAACTGTAAATTTGTAAATTTTGAAACAGACTAATTAAACAGTTTAAGCTATAGAGCAATTCGCGCAAAGCTCCTTTGATTGGACGGGTGTAACATTTCCAAGGGCGGGGGTGGTTTGAAATCAGAAAACAAAATATTCTCCTGTAAACAGATGTAACAGCTGTCGTGTAACGTAGGATTTTTTTTTGTTGACAAATGTGGAAAGAAACATTTTTTTTCCAACTTAGAACAACTTAAAAAATTGGTTACAAATAAATAGATTAACATATAAAAAAAAATCGTAACGTTACACGATAAATAATCTTCTTAAGAATATTCCTGCCAAAATTGAAGTCAATCGGATTGTTAGTTTCGGACAAGAATTTACACCCGTCTTGAAAAACACATGATTTCGAAAAAAAAAAAAAAAAAAAAAACGCGAAGATTCGAAACGATTTTTTTATATACTAAAATGGTCTTGCCTCATCTCGAGTCTTGGCTTGAAATATTCTCAAAGGTTCAAACTTTCAAGAGATGCAAAAGAAAAAAGAAATGTTCGAATTTTTCTCCAAGTTCCAGGGTGGTTAGACCCCTTAATCGCGGTTACTCGCCGAGACTCCGCGACGACATGACGAAGGAACAACAGGCGTCCGCGAAAGCACACATGTGTTCTCTTTAAAATATTATCGTACTCTAACGGTCCTGACATCCACAGCCACCCATAGGGCGTACTTGCACGTGTACCTCGTTCGTGAAAGCCGCCGGTGATAATATGTCTTCCAGGACGATGGAGATTATACCGCGCGACGGGGCATAACCGTCGCTAATTAGACATGTCTCCGCGAGTCGTACTTTTATTGCACGCGAAGTCTAATTAAGGTAGTGAGACAAAAGCCGCCCTGGTAATCCGACTGTAACAAATTCACTCGCGCATTCGAAGATGCTTCAATCTAGCTCGGCTTAACCCGATTCGTATCGCAAAATCGAACTCGTCCACCTGACATTTCACGTGAGTATCTTCGCGATACCCTCTGATGCCCCTCCTTTTGCGATATCGGCTATCGGTGATGAGTTAACGAACGAAGTTGTCAACGTCCCTCGTCCAGCTCGTATCGTCACGATACTTTTTTCCAAGTGTCGTGATGTTTTCTACGTTTGAAGTCTGTTACAAATTGGTGGTTAAATTGTTGGAGTTTTGTTTTCAAATTACATATATTGGTGTAACCTGAGTAGTATTAACGGAAACTGTAGTCAAAAGTGGAAATATTTTTTCTTTTTCAATTCATATATTATATTTTAAATTTTAATTTTTTAGTATAAAAAAAGGCGGAACTTTTTTTTTATTTTAATAAGGAACTGCAGAACTATGAAAAGCACTGTTAGAACTGTCACTTTTTTTTTTATTAATAGAATGACACGTTAACCTGATAACTTTACAATCCAAATTTATATGTGATCTGGATGTAATTATATTTACTACAATTGCAGTTGCATTTACTGAATAAAAATTCAGTAAATTTTATTTTATTTATTTTATTTTATTTTAAAGTTTAATAAGTTTATTTTATTTACCATTTACATTTTGATATTTTACTGTATTAATATTTGAAATTATCATAATTTATAATACAATTTTTTTTATGCTTGAGAGAACTTATAATGTGAGAACTATTATAATTACTAACATTATATAGTAGCAGTAACCATAAAACTGGAGCTTCTAACCATAATTAGTTTACCATACAATAATAGTCATAAATACCCACTTTTCTCTCAGGACTCAGTGCGTGCTTATCGTGTTCACATGTGTTTGCTTTGTAAACGTCCTAACGATTATTCGGTCACAAAAGATGAAATTCGACGGTATACGATTGACGGCGTCGTTCGTTGGACGCGTCGATCAATACTTACGAGTGGCTTGATGGCAAATTGTCTAAGTGTAACTTTCTACGATGCATCGAGGCTATCCCTCGATCGATCGACGGAATCAACGCTCTCAACGTGCCGTGTTTAGCAAAACTTTGACGGATGTTCATTTCCGTTTCAGCAAAATTCCATGGACATGCGACGTTGCGAGATAAAATCACGATTTTGCAGAGGCAGCTGTTAATATTACTCGACAAATTTAATATTAATTTTTGCGGGTTCTGTTCGTTGCTTTACTGTTAGATATCAAAGGAGCGATGGTAATCAAATCTCTTGGATTAAATAACATTTTATTATTTTTAATTTTGTGACTAGTAAATAACGTCCGTGTTAATATATGCATCGAAGTATGCACTTAGTAATAAATAATAAACTAAATTTGATATGAGTCAAATTTAATACACTTTTTTAAATTAAATTGTTTAATCCCATTATTTTAGTTAAATTAAGGATATATTCAGTAGCGATCTATAAAAATGGTTAAAAATAACTGAAATTGGGTATAGTTTGACGTTATAAATTTAACAATGTTGTATAGATGCTGTACAAAATCCATTTTGTGCATGTAAATTTTTAGCCTTGCGTTTTTAGAGGAATAGAAACAAAGGATTAAAATATGCAGCTCGAGTTATAATATTTAACGATCGCAGCTATCTCGAGAAAGCTCCGTTGAAAAGAGACATTTTGTTACAGTCCTCTGTGACTTTTTTGCATTTCATATCTGCTCCAGGTAGCATGAAATTGAAACAAAAGTCTCGGAACTAAAAGTCGAAACTAAAATGTAAAGCGACGTTAGAGAGATAAGTGTCAAATAGATGCCATAAAAATAGAACGTGCCACCGTCAGTCTGTAAATAAAATATCATTTTTAAATATGCATTTATCGAAAGCTGCTTTAAATTACAAATTGTCAACTGTCACGTTTTGCTGATAACCTTCGTCACTGAGCCGAAAATGAAAGGAAATAAAATAGTGAATTAATACACATTTGATTTTTTTCTTAATTTTCCGAGATTCCGAATTAACTTACGAATGAATTTTTTGAGAGTATTAGATTCGGAATAATTAAGATAATCTGACATATCAAAATGTTAATTTTTTCGACGTGATTGTGATTCAAAAAAGAAAATTCTTTAAAAAATATTTTTCTATTGTATTTTATATATTCTATTTATCTATTATTTTATATATTTTATGTATTGTACAATATATATTCTGTATATTAAGTTTCATTATCTTACACGGAAAGAACAGTTTTGCTGAAGTAAATTTAGCTAGATACAAATCTGAAAATAATTTTGTTGAATTATCAAAATAGTGTGAAACTTTTTAGTGTTGACAGCAATATTGCAAAATATTTTAACATTCTGACAACCAATTTGAGCGTTCTACATAATTATTTTGACAGTCTCAACAAAATTATTTTTAGATCTGTTTCTGTCTTTAATTAAATTTCTAAATATTGAATCGGGGAAAACATTTCTGCGTATTTTTGAATTTAAAATTGTACATACAATATCTTCGTCAAAAATGAACAAAATTTAAATTAAAAAAAAGACTTTTAAAGCTTGAAATCTATATTTTTGAAAGGTTACTTGTATTTTTTGAGTTTCTGTGAGTTTGGTGATTTTTACATTTAAAAAACTACGACCTAAAAAAAATTAAAAATTTTCTTTTCACTTTGGAGGTCTCTCACGTGCCCAAAAAAAATTTACGAAAATGTTCGACTATCTATCGTGAAAGCTTGAAGCTTTCCCTACAAGATTATTTTTTAAAAATGTTCCTAAATAATTTTTTGTTTCTGAGTTATTTGCGAATTAAGTAAAGGAGCATTCTGACTTTGATTGCTCATTACCCCGATAAAAATCATACCGCAATTTAAAAAACAGATTCTTAAAGCTGAAACTTTGCTCGACTAACGAATGATACAATTGCAACGAAAATTTCGCAACAAATGAAAAACTTGAGCAAAAAAATTTTTCAAAATACGAAGAAACTTTTTCCCCGACCTAATATTTCAACCGTACTTTCTGTTTACGTAAAATATGCTTTACGATTGCTCGAAATGATGAACGATTCGAATCGTTAACAGCTTCAGTTTGTAATATTGTGTATTTCCGGAAAAGTAGGGCATTAGTTTTACAAAAAAAAAAAGGAAAAAAAACCATATGAAAAGTGCAAAGTGCGACGCATTACTCTTTGCGCAGATGGTACATTCGCACAATATTTCATTCGAGAACATAACAGACGCACTCAACATTAATTCTCTCAGCATTCTCTATTAAGCTCGCGAATCGTCCAAGCAAGTTTGTTCTCTTAATAGAACTTTAAATGAAATTTTCTAACGTGAAACGCATTTATAATATTTCGCGAAATTGTATCGCGCAACGGGGGTAAAAATTCCAGCGTATTTTCCGTTGTTAAATACATTACATCGGAAAGCAAGAGAAATGTGCTGCGGATGCAATTCGCCGCGTTCGTTTTTGAGTTATTCGATAAAGTTGAAAAATTGGATTCGGCTCGAGATATGGCGGATCGAGATATCTTTATCGCTGTCCGACTGGCTGGCGAATTAATCCCGCCACTTCAAAAAGTTGAATAGCAAGTTCCGAATATAAATCTCATACTCTTGGTGCAGTTCGCGTCGCACTGAACGCGAACATAACTTACGGGCATTAGTCATTGATATAATCGATCTTAAGTAGCACGGTAACTAATCTCGTGACGTACGTCGACCGTAACGTAAATTTATTGTCGGCTAATTAGCCATTTCGTTGTTCATTCTACCTCTCTTTTCCTACCTCTTTGCCTTTGCATTCAGATAAAATTTCTGTGTCAATTCGATATATCAGCTTTCCCAGATTTCGATCAAATTTCCGGGGAAGGGGAGGGAGGATGAATGAGCTCTCGTTACGCGAGAGAAGTTGTGTGACAAAATGATTACGAAAGTGGAATAATCTCAGATAATACGACATGGTAATATAAGATTCTTCTTTAGAAATTTAACTTATTATTTCATTTCTAAATTAAGTAATATTATATTAATCTATTACTATTAAGCGGACTTTATCGCGCGCGACGTTACGTCGGTAGATTTCGCAGGGGAAATTAATTTTAAATCAAGTTACGTGTTTCCCCGTCTCCATGAATTAGGTCGTGGCTTCTGCTACGAGAAAACCCTTTCCGGTATACAAATGATGTTTCTCAAATTCATATAGTAGTCTGAGAACGCAGCTCCCTTCTCTCTCTCTCTCTCTCTCTCTCTCTCTCTCTCTCTCTCATGTATTATCCCGTGATGCTGACCCATACCCTAGGGTGCTACCAGAGTTGCAAGACAGGTAGTGACGTCATCGATCCAGCTGCTCCTCTCTTTTATGCTCGTCTTTCCTTTCTCAAAGACGTATGCCGTGTAATAGCTTCAGGGCTTTCGTTAAATGTAATACAGGAACTGGCGGAATATTATTTCAAGAAGAAATCGAGAGAATCTCTTTTCCGGTTGGAGTCGAGCTCTTTTAGAATTTATTAAAAAAGATATCACGTAAACACAGAACGTGTAGCCCTTCTTACATCGTATCGCGAGTTCTATCTTGTATCATATTGCACTGGACTAACTAAGTACAGTAAGACGATCATAACTGGATGTATTAAAGGAACGAGGTAAAGAAAACGGGCGAAATAGATGAAATAAATACACAAACTAAAAACTTCTATTTATATGTTGCTTTTACACATGGTATTTGTATGTTATTTATAAACTGGTTTTTTTTTTATATACAGTAAAAAGACTGCTAGATCAGTTCTATTTTTGCGTGGCTATTTAAAATTATTTGCGGGAAAATATCAAAGAGTACTTTACACACAAATCGGATTTTTACATTAAAAGGGCTCTTTTTTTTCTGTAGAAGTAGAAACTGGATCGGTTTTGTTTATTTTTTTTTTTTTTTGCGTGATTATTTAAAATGATTTAAAATGATTAAGAGTGAAATGTCAAGGATTTTATATGGAAGAGCAGCCCTTTCTTTTTGTTACGAATAGAAACTGGATTACTTTCATAAATTTTTTGCGTGACTTTGAAACGATTATGAAGTGAAATATCAAAGATTATTTGCACAAATAAGAATCTTACATTAGAAAGGGCTCTTTTCGTAAGCATTGAAGTTAAACTTGAAACAAGTAATCGCTGTCGGGTATCGACCTGGTCTTTTGGGAAACTGTCGGACCATCGACAACGCCGCCGGTACAAGTCGACAGTTCCCGACATTGGGTTTTGCCAGCGGTCAAGTCTTGTACGTGCGAGAGTATGTGCTTATATATGACAGAGGATGCGTTAGATGGGATGGTCACCGGCGAAACTCGTCGTGCAACCACCTATTTGCGGTGAGTTGAGCGTAACTTTCGCATGCTATTAGCAAAGAACTATACATAAATTATTATCTCTGTCGCTGTAATTCAAACATCGTCGAAACTTTGTGATTTGCAAACAGGTTCTGGGGACACCCAGTCTTGAAAATTTCAACATGATATGCACATCGAGAGCATTGAAGTTCAAGGTTTCTCAAAAGGGCGAATCGAAATATTTGAAAAAAATGTATCATTCGATCGCTCTTAACTATCTTTATTCTGAAATCAGGAATCTAATACCTACTGGGCTAATTGAATATTTGAAAGACAGTAATTCATTTCTTATTTAAGCATGATAGAAAAGTGTTTGGTTTTTATGACTATAACTATGTGGTCAAATAATTAGTTAGTTAGGAGCTCCAGTTCTACGATTTTATTACTGCTATAATATTAGTAATAATAATCATGTACATGGTTCTCTCAAACAGAAAAAAATTGTGTTGCAAGTTATGATAATTTCAAATAGTAATGTATAATAAAATATCAAGATATAATCAAAATAAATATTTTTATTCAGGAAATGCAATTATATGAACATAATTATTTTCTTAAATTCACTAATTATTTATGTGGTAATAATAATAATTAAAAAATATATTAAGAGAAGACTATCAAACAGCGTTTGTTATTATTAATAGCACAATTTTACTATATTTGCATGGTTAAAAAAACAAGTATAAATATAGATAATCGTCCCAAAAAATGACTGTAAATTATAATTATGATAATTGCGATCATTTTTTTTCTCAATCCACCGTTGTAGTACCTTAAATAAGTAATTAATTACTATCTTTCAGTAATAAATCGGCCGGTATTAGATTTGACAGTATCAGTAATCTATAAAGGAGAAGTGACTTTTTCTTCGAGAATGTCGGAAGAAGGAAGATATATGACTTCGCGGTTGAAAGACGGATGAAAAATAAGAGTCGCGGAGATTCCCAGAATTTAAATGTAACAATTTAATAAGGTCTACCTTTTGACCTCGAGAGGCTCATAAACAGGTGAAATATCTCGATCTGCCTACAGATACACCGTAACGCGGCATGATTACGACTCGGCCGTACATGTTCGCGCTTATCTCGACGGTGCACTCGCGATCATTGCATTCTGTATTCATCATCATAGAGCACTTGGAATAAAAGTATAAGATAGTTGTCGCGGTTTCATGAACGCGTATGACGCCCGCGTGCATGTACACGCGTGTGTGTGTTTGTAGCTTCTTCCTATGAATTCCCTTCCGGCTAGGTAGCTGCTAGGGGATATATAAGGTGGCTTTTGACGTCATTGACCCAGCTGCTCCCTTATGCACGTCTTTCTACGAGATGCCTCGCGTACCAGCGTACCGACACGTAACGTACGATATGCAAATCGCGCACGCGCGCACGTATAAAGTTATCAACCATTCCGGCACCGAGATTGTCCATCGCTCCGTCTGTGTTGGGTTAGAAACACATAAAAAAAAAATCTAAGGCAATAAGACTGAAGTAAATCGGGCCTATCATAGTAGAGAACGTAAAGTATTCTCCACTGCAGCGATTGGCCGATTCACCTACTGCTTACATCTTAGTAGTCTACGTTTTTTTTTTTTACGTATTTTTGGCTCCAGTTTAGCTGGCTTTAGTCCAAGCTGTAAGAAATTGACCGATTACAGTACTAAATTAATTCGCACGAATAAGAATTTACAGTAATATTGTAAAGTAATAGTGTTAAAAAATCATTTCTTTTTTTTTTTTGTTCTGTTTTTATTTCAATTGGAATCTGGAAATTACGTATTTGGCACACGGAGTCGCACTTTAATAAACAGGTCGCTTCTTGTAATAAAAAATCCTACGTGTAATGGAAATTCAT
Organism: Trachymyrmex septentrionalis; assembly: GCF_001594115.1. Lineage (NCBI taxonomy): Eukaryota > Metazoa > Arthropoda > Insecta > Hymenoptera > Formicidae > Trachymyrmex > Trachymyrmex septentrionalis. Next base: position 958,310 of record NW_017305179.1, read on the forward strand.
TAGCGATTAAGTAATGTTGAACTTCAAGTTTTGTCAAATTACTCTGTTATTGCGTACCATAAGCGAATTGAAAAGCGTTTTACAATCTTTCGGATTGGCGTTTAATTTTATGTTTTCATTTTTGACATCTTTATTAATTTCATGTTTTTTAATTTTGACATCTCTATTTTTGTTTGTACTGATGATGGTCAAATCTTGACCGATACGTCTACGTTATTATATTATAATTTTAAATACATGACTTTCGCTTAAGACATCTAGCTTTGTGGCTCTCTTTTATTTATATTTTCAATTACAGTCGAATGTGGAAAAAAAAAATAACCGACTGTGATTGATCAGTTTCTTACAACTTCAAGGCTTGTGACCGTTTAAAGCAGGGACTTGCTGCGGCGTTACGATAAGATTTTTACGTAAAACTTAAGTTTCAAGCCTCAAGCCGTAAAAAATTGATCGGTCATAGTCGATTATTCTCTTCGTATGATATTTGACTGCGATTGGTCAATTTTTTTCGGGCTTAGAGCTTCAGTTTTGCGCTTTGAAATCTCACCGTAGACGCCGTTTTACACGCCGACGAGGAGCGCGATCTCGTTGAGCGGATGTCAGCTCGCGCTTCCTAATTTAGCTTCTTTCCCGAGTACCCGAATTATCCCACTTTTCCTGTCTCCCGTCTCGCGACTATCCGAGCGCGGCATCTGCATCGGTGCAGTCAGTGTACATGGAAAAGCCTGCGGGAGTATTACTCACGGTTGTTGTATCGGCTTAACGTGAAGCGGAGGGATAAGCCGGTCGCGATAACGATTATGGATCGCCCACGATAAAATGTTTCACGGTGTTATCGCGTTCAGATCTACGAGAGAAATAAACGTCGCTTCTGGATCTGTTCGTACTCGAAGTTACGTTTGGCGTGCAGATAAAACGTCAGTGATATCAGATTAATCAGACGGTAAAACATTAAGAGCAGTTCCCATAATATTCCCCGCTTAACTTTCTCGATTTGTAAATTTATTTACCTTACGTCTCTTTCCTGCTTTTTTTTTTATTTTTTTTTTATTTTTTTTTCTTTTTTCTTTAGACGTTTTATAGATAACGCCAATCTAACATCGATTCTATTAAAACTCGCTTATCTTTTCCCGCAGCGACGACCTAATTAACAACAAGTATACCTTTCATTCCAAGTATGTTTCCTTTTTCTATTTCGTTCAACTTTAATTTTTAATATTTCGAATTAGTACAGTTCATTATTTTTAATGAAACGAAATCGAGAATTGAGCGATCAATTTATGATAAAGTAGCAATAAACATTTCTCTACGCATTTTCATTGCATGGCGTATTGTATAATATACTCAAATGGTTGTGCTAGCTTAATAGACGTCTTTAATCGTAATTGGGAGGTGGGGTACAGTATGGCGGTTTGTTCTGTTCGATAGAGAATATAATGCTTTAGTACGCGAACGAGCAAACGTGTGCGATATCGGCTCGTAGTTGGACCGCGCCCTGGAATGTACGCGAATTTAATATTGGCACGTGCAGATATAACGTATGGATCGTATATGCCAGATGGAAGCCGCGTTAAAGCCACTTTGTACCGACGAACGTTTCAACTGAAATTATGCTTCTTTCCGGTGTGTGGCAGATCGAGTTCGCCGCAATTCATGTGTAACATTTTGACAAATGGAGCTTTCAGTGACTAAAAGAAAAAAAAAAACCGTTTCATTTTTACTTCAGTTTTAACGACTGTAATCTATGTGGAAAGAATGGTTTCGCTGAAACTAAAAATTGAGTTAGATTACAGATCTGGAAATAAATTTTGTTGAGCCATCAAAATATTTGTGTGAAAAAAACTTGCTGTAAAAAATATTGATATTGCAACAATCAGTTTCCAAATTCTGCGTAACTGTTTTTCAAATCTGTATTGAAGTTTTTTTGACTACTTTTATGTACTTTGGCAAAATCGATCCGCTAGACAAATATAGTATTTTTATGAATCTTTCCCGTGTGTGTGCTCACAAGTTACGTACAATAAGAAATTACACCTACATTGAAGATTAAAAGATTGGAAAAAGAATTGCGTATTAAATGTACGAGAATATTTCAGCTAACGAATTAAACTTTATCATATATGTATATATTTATCATTTATCTGTTGAAATTTCTTTTATTTATTATTGTTTTATTATTACTATATTATTACTGTTGTCGATATAAGAAAAATTCATGGCCGAAAAAAAGTGCAAAGTCTGAGATATCAAACGTATCTCCCACGTACAGTTACTGCGGCTTAATCGATTTTCTACCTTTCGCTCGTCGAATTAGCTTGACACCGGATCGGTAGACTCGAGAATAATCGCAGATAGGATCGTGCCTCGCGGAAAATGCTGCTCGATCGAGTCGTATCTTTCTCCGGATTAACGTGGCAATTAAACGGGTAATTAAACACACGCAATTGCGTGGAAATATGGATGAAAACGGATGCCCGTTTAATGAATTGAAGGTATAAATATACCCGCCTTATTATCCGGTCAAAAAAGATATATATATTTAATTGATTTCTTTCGGTTTAATTAGCTTTTCACATATCTTAATTTATTTGATATCGTACATCGCAATCTTTTCCATGCATAACTATTTATTATTCCTATTAAAATTCCTTTTAATTTACTTGTCACTGCTTTAATACTGCTTTATTACTGTAATCGATATCATATTAGTATCTCCCGTATCCGTAAATATTTTTCCGTTCTATGTTTTCTGTGAAAACACGGAGGCCTGTGTCGACTCCGTTTCCTTGAATAAATACCCAAGTTTTTTTCTCCAGTGTTTCTCCAGTCGCTCGAATACCTTTACCTCGAATTCCACAAAATTTTTTCGCGTTGCGATAAAAACAAGCAGCACAGTGATAACGGTATGGTTATCATAGATCAGATAAATTCACCGTGCTTATCTACGTAGCTTCGATTTTTCGATGCAACGGCGCGATTCGTTCTATGGAATTATTGCTTTCGTGAAGAAGCGGAGGAGGAAGAAGAAACGTCGCAGCATCTCAATCTCATCCTTACTGCAGCGGATCGTGAATCATTACGTGAGATGATTCCTCGAGTGCAGGAGTCTTACTATTATACGATCGTTCAATGCAACTCGGAATGGTCTATAAAATATGAAATAAAATGGCAACCAATAAATCATAGGCTCACGCAAACGTTCGTGAAAGAGGAAAAGTACAATGTCGCGATTTGATTCTCGAGATCGTGTTCGTGTTTCACCAAGTCTGAATTGACCATTCTGTGTCATTTCATCAATACGGTATATTCATAATGAATTTCTCTTTCATTCAATTTCGCGTTTCTCTTTCTCTTTCTATAGTCATTATATATAATTACCTCTATTTACGCACCCAGCAAATACTCGTTAGTTTCGTTGCCAGCCATCGTTGCCAGCTCTACGTGCTGCTTGGAGATGCATTGCGGACGTTTCAGAGAAAGCAAAGCGAGGAGAAAAGAGCGATAATCGCGTTTGATTCCTAGAAGCGATCGTACTTCTCGTGGCCATAAATTAAATCGCGCGCCTCGGCCATTCACGACCGATTTTTCGCCGCAAAGAGCTCGCTATCTATCAATCAATACGCTCGAATGTACGAATGCACGCCAAGGCGTCGCCTAAGATAATCTTGATCGATGTGTCGCCTCGTAAATATTCTTCCAGAGCACTTAGACATTTCCTTGTATTATTTAGACGTTTATAAACCTAAGCGAGGTGCACAAGTAGTTTTATCTTTACGGCGTTTACCGTTCGATCTATCGATGTGATTTGAGGTGGGAATATCTGCATATATTATGATCTGACGTTTGCTCGAGATTAGATTCGATTTTCACGATTAGAATGAATTAATCACTTGCATTTCACGTACAGCGCGATTAGTGATTATATTTCATTTTATTTCTCGCGTTCCCCTGGAAATATGCGAACGGGGTTAGCGGTGCAGTTTGATTAATGTCCATTTCCATCAATGTTGATTAACTTTTATTTCCGTTTTCTCAACTTTTTTATCGCTTTCTTATTTCTAGAACTAGAAAAGGGTGAGAAGCAAGTTAAACAGAGATTAAATCTAAGTGTGGGTGGAAATGGATGGTAAGAGCAAGTTCTGCAATTAGACTGTCCTCGCTCTTTTTCTCTTTGAAATTTAAACCGAGGTAATTATGGACGAGCTTTATCATAAAGAGATTTTATACTGTAGGCACGTACCATGATTGGATTTTCACTTGTAAATGTCAGTGTAGTCCGCATAGTCTCATTGTCAGAACGAGTTTTCGCAATTTTTCTATCATGTCTGATCGTGGCTCTCCGTTGTTGTTGCGTGACTATGTCGTGTCGAATATGAAATAGGCGCGTCCTACACGCCTGTGTGTACACACCATATATGCATATCCGCTGTGTGGACACGAGAAAGGTTTGGCTTTGTTCGTTGTTACATGATTACAATTTGTACGGAGGCAGATCGATCAACCAGTCCACCGCTATTGCTTGAACTGTCTATCGGAGAGATATCTAGATAAAAAAATATAACTGTAATTGCTGGGCGAAATAAAGAAATGTCAATAGCTGAGCCGCGCGGGGAATTAATTTTTAACAGGTCGTGCTTTAGAATTCGTCGAATGTAGACACTCTGACGAATGAAAAATCAGGTCGTTATTTATACGTGAAGAGAACGCACTGATTGCGAGAGAAATATTTAGTATGGATAATTATAATTTTTTTGTATGTGAATAATACAAAAACTTCCTTCTTCTTTGTTTTTTTTTTTAACCAAATTTCGATTAGAACAATTTTTTAGATATTTCACTGCGTATAGATCTGGAAATAATTTATTTGGACTATCAAGTGTCAAAATAATTATGTAAGACGTTCAAGAGGAACGTTAGAACGTCAAGACTCTTTGCCGCATTACTCATCATGTTTGAGCTTCCTACATAATTATTTTTATGGTTTAAATTATTTTTAGATCTCTGTATCTAAATTTTTTAATACTTTAGCAAAATCCTTCACGCGCATCGCCGACACTATTTCAACGCGATCGCGTAATTCCCGGCGAAGGGAAACCTATTTCCGTATACTCGTGGATACTTCAGATCATTTTTCTCGGCAGTTATCTTGGCAGTTATTCCTCCATATCGTGACAAGCGAATCGCGTTCGTCCAACGATCCGCAGAGCCGCTAACAGACCGCGTTTTCGACGCTTTGGCTACCTTCGCGTGTGTTGTACGCGTTTTCAAGGAATAGAACGACCTAGAGTGCCTCCATGATCCATATTTAAACGAGGAGTACCGACAGAATGGCCTTTATACCAGCAATCAGTATGTCGCTTCCGTGGGCGAGTATCGTCGAGCCTTTCGCAATATCGATTTACTTCCTGACGATCCACGTGTCAATAACCCAGAACGAGAGACTGTTCGATGATGACATAGCAGTATATGCACTATACGATGTATCATATTATTTCAAAATATGTTATTCGAATGTTTGCGTGCCGCATTGTATGCTGTTTTCGAAATATTTATTTTAATCAACAGATGATGTTCCAATTTCTGGCGTTATGTATTTTTTATTTACAAAATTCGTTTTATCATCAATTCGAAGTCGATTTATCTCTGGCTAATATATTATTTAACATTTTCTTTTCTCCATCAGTTTTTACAATATATGAATTTATTTTGTAACAATCAAATGTACGTTACTTTTTATCTTATTTATCTTAATTCGCAAAATTCGCGATTGTATGCGCAATGCTTTGAGTTTATTGTTACTTTAACAATTTCGTTGAGATAATATCAATAATAAAGAATTTACGAGAGAAATAGAGAATTGAATTTGGAATATTTTGATATGTTCGGTATTGAATTTTTAGCGCTTCATGTTTTAATTACTCAAATATCTATCATGTCGTTAATAAATACAGACTATAATTTCATGCGTATTTTCCGTTTAAATAATATTAGTTTAAACGTCTGCGGTCGAACGTCGAGATATAATCTCGACGAAATGGCTCGGATATACCGGGATATAACCGTAGGGAGTTTAATATGTGCTGTAATGTGACTAATTTCTGCAGTCTATTTTGTCAAATGACGTGATTCACCTGCGTCAACGTCAATAATCAGCATGAAGGATAGACTGTGCTACTATCCGTGTGTACCTTACACATTAATGAGAGATCGTGTTTATTACCTTGTACGGTCACAAGGTAACATACATGGGATAGGCATTGTAACATCGATTGATTGTTTAACAAGCGTACTAACAAGCATACGGATCGTGGCTAATTACATCGCAAACATAATAATATTCTTGCGATGTACAATGAATTGACAATATATGTATCAACATTTCACTAATGAGGCATAAGTGTTATCTCCAAAAACAGATAAATGGTATACATAAAGATAAATCGTTTATAATAAGATCTCGTTTTGTATTTCAAGCTTATTGATAAGCAAATGCTTTGCTTTACTATCTATTTTCATCAAAATTCGTATGTAGGTAAAGATTTTTACACACACACACACACTCTCTCTCTCTCTCTCTCTCTCTCTCTCTCTCTCTCTCTCTCTCTCTCTCTCTCTCTCGATTTTTCCTTGAAATTAAATAGTAGTTTACATAAAGTGTTTGTATTTATACTCTGAACGATATAAAATGTTTCTTATAGATTTTTGAATGCCAAAAGCACAATGTTGTAAGCTAAATTTCTGAAATAATTGACTGTTCAATGTGTCAAAAATTGCTTTCTTGTGATTTGATACTTTTTTGTAAAAAGGATTAACGTTTTCGACTTAAATTTTTATTTCAACAATTAAATTGTTAATTCAACAATATTGAACCAGGTATATTCTAAGATGTGAATACACTAAGAGATAAAGGTGTAAATTTAATTTTTCAATCTTGGAGACGCAATCCTAGCAGAACTAGAATAGTAATATTAGAAATTAAATTGGCGAGCAATTTAATATCGATGCTCGCCGGCAGCATTTTAAAAAGACCTGATAATAATAATTTGATGCTGATAAGCATCTCGAAATCATGTAAAATCCATTTTGTCCATTTAATTAAGATACAATCTGAAACCGTCGCGAGACGGAACGTCATTCGATCGCCCACGATCGTTACCATGCATGACTCACGGGGCGCTCTTATTAAACGGTGCTTTGTCTTGCATTTGCATATGGTAATTGATACGATTTATCGCGAGTATCCCAACGTGACGGTTCACGGCGCCGAGGTCATGTAACGTAAATAATTTCTTTCCCTCCGTTCGCGTAACTCGCCGAGTGCGACATTGAATTGTTAAAATGCGCGATAACGCGTTCGATTATTGAGCATTTGTATTCAGTCGAGCTCATTGTGCCCACAAGATATTGCGCTTCACTACACGCCGAAATATTGCAGCTGTGTATCGTATACATGAAGTTTTTTTTTGTCCCTGTACATACATCTTCCTTCTCTCGATTGCATCGTTTAGACACAAAAGGAAGTCTCGAAGGAGATCGTCAAAGGAAATGGAGTGCCAATAGAAAAATTCCGTGAATGAATAAATCTTTATCTCAGACGGTCGGGATAGCAATTTCGAGGAAATGATTTTTCCTCCAAATAAAATTTCTTCTCTTTACATTCGCGAATATTTAAAGCACACTACGAGAAATTCGCGCAGCAGCCAGGAAGCCAGTTTTCCACGGTTCAAGTCCCACGCTCTCGTTATTCTCCTAATTTATCAATGACGTCAACTTAATTACTCAAATTATGTCGTCCGCGTTACGAATTCCGTGCTACTTCAGTCAGTTACATCGACACGTTGGAATAAAGATCGTTTTCGTGATGAGAGATATCGCTTGGCGCGAAATTCGGAATTTCAGAAAATCGCTGCTTTGAAAATCTGTTATGCATCACAGTTGTATAGCGATGAAATATTTCAACGAGATGTAATTTCGATACGATCCGTTAAATGTCCGGAATTTTAGAATGCAATCTTGTAATGGAATCATATAAAACGTGAATGTAAAATACATGTATAACTGCTTTTATGTATTCTGAATTTATACGGCTGATGGAAGGTAATTCTAATTTTATGATTAATCCAATTATTTAAAACGCATTACGGTAATTGTTGAAGATAATTGAATTAAACTAATAAGATAATTATACGCTAGTGCATTTAGCTCTTATTGCAAAAAGAGCTCGGCGCGTTTTGATCAACGAGTCCTCTTGTACGTTATAATCGTATTTTCTTTATGACGGAGTGTTTATTATTATATACTTATAACATGTAAACAAATGCCTGCAGAAACAACAGGTAATATCTATCAATAAATATTTATTAATTTATCAATTAAGATTTATTAATTTTTATTGAGCTTTGAAAAACATAAATATTAGTATTACAGCGAAGACAGTTTTCGATAATAAAACACACAATCAATTCTCTATTTTATTGGACCAAAAAGTGTTCTCGTTTTTTTAGTAGGTGACATAAACGTTTTAGGTGTAAACATTTTTTTTTTATAACAAATGCATTTATAACTTAAAAGTTCATATATCAACTTAAAAAAAGTATCGAGATGAATAGAGTTTATTGTTATAAAGACTTAAAAATGGAAGAGCAAAAGACACATTTTCGCCACGTTATACTATATTACTATCATAAAGATAAAAAACGTGCAGACCCAAAAAAGATATATACAGTGAAGATAGTGTGAATGATCGCATGTGCCAATTTTGGTTTGCAAAGTTTCGTGATGAGAATTTCTCCGTTGAGGACAAGCGATGTTCTGATAGGTCAAGTATACAGTGAATGATGAGATCAAATTAAGGATGATGATCAGACCACTCGAGATATATCGCAGAGACGAGCCTAAAGATATCTAAATCGAGTGTTGAGAATCACTTGCACAGATGAAAAATGAAAAGACTTTCTGGCCAATCCAATAAATTTGGTAACAGCGTAGCGTCGGATATTTCGTAGAATTATAATTGTAAAATGATAAAAACTCGCTGCTTTCATTGGGGAGAGAAATCAACACATCGGCGAACGTCGGCGCGCAAATTCCGGATATATCAGCGTTCGCTGATTTATTACGCTTTTGAAACAGAAGAGAACACGAATTCGATCGATCGCCATCCATGTGATATCGCTGCGCATTTTCCTGAGAATTTCAGACGGATTCGGTCGTTGGGTAAATTTCGAGCGTGTACAACGCGCTGTTATTCGCGACGTAAGCCGCGTAATTCGGCAGACAGAGCGGTGACAGCTGGCACAATGAATGCGTGAATTCATTCCCGTGCCGGAAGACCCGATTAAATGCCGATTCGCGTCGATGGAAAAAAAAAAAATGATAGAGATGCTCGAGATGACAGACAGTTCGTCAATCTGGTTTGATATAGGCGGGCCTTTAAAATTGCACACAATTCCTCGCGATTACTATTGTAATGAAATGATGAAGCTTTCGCGCGTTTATGGTGAATGCATGAGCTTGATTTCGCGAGATTCGAATATTTTGAATAGCTGGAATTAAACGATTCTCGAAAATTACGCCGTAACCGTTGTTCCAATGAATTCTAATCACATTTGCACTTAAAGCGCGCCCTATACTGGCATACTGAAAATGTAATTAACATCGATTTAGCGTTCGTGTAGCTTTCGGACATCACCCGATCAAATAAACTTATTTAAGCGAGCAATTTGTATAACAATTCGTGGCTGTAATATGACTAGTATCCGTACTTACATAAATTGCTTTTTTTTTCTCAGTATTAGTATATTGAGAAAAAAATTATTATTATTACTATTATAATAATTAGTGATAATTGCTATATAAAATTCTATCAATAAATATAGCAACCGAAAATGATTATAATTATCATTATATAATTTAATTGTAATTTATAATCATTTCTTGGACACCCATATAAAATATTATC
>NW_017305179.1:968370-970534 GCF_001594115.1 Trachymyrmex septentrionalis
ATATATAGTTCTATCATTAAATATATATAATTGTAGTCAATTTCGCTTACTAATTGCATATATTTACAGATGGAACTATATATAGTTTAGTACTAAAAATCCAATTAATTTCGACTTAGCGCAATTCTGATTTCTCGAATGTACTTTTATCTAGTAAACATTTTATCGAAAAATTTATATTTGATAAATAATTATCATTAATTCATTTTATTACATAAAATCTCAATTTGATTTTCCGAATAGTCGACAGTAATCTTGTTGCATACGAAATTTTGAAGCTTCAATTTCATGATAAGATCAAAATAATCGAGAACCGCGGGAAGGGAGAATTTCTCTCGTCGAGTCATCTCTCTCTCTCTCTCTCTCTCTCTCTGTCTTTCTCTCTGAGGACGGAAGTGGAATAATATGCGATTGCCGGTTGCATCTCAAGCGTCTCGAGTGCTGGATGCAGGTGAAAGCATCGCGAAACTCCGGTCGCTGCCGGGCTGTAATAACGCTTTATTTGTCGTGACGCACGCGCACAATTGTGTCGGTAAGCTGCAGTAGCCGGTCATGATGCAAAGTGCAGCAACGATCACCCGAAGGACGACGAAGGAGGCGATTTACTCGCGATCAATGGAATCTCTTGAGGCCGAGAATACAACGAACAGAGGCGACGGAAGAAATATGCGTCTCGCTTGATTGCACGGACGGTGTCGTCGAACAATGCCCGATACGAGCTGTTTTGCACATTGCTCTCTCTGTCTCTCTCTCTCTCTCTCTCTCTCTCTCGCGCGCTCTGTAACTTCGTTGGCCTATCGTTAGGTATCGATGTTCGATAGACGCCTGTCAAAAGTACGATACGTAATAGACGTTCGAACGAGGATAATAGCGCCCGAGCTTTCCTTTCGCGATTCACTCTCGTTCGTTTAATTTCTACGATCGACCTTATCTCGCCGATTTCTCATCATATCGATGGTGAAAGGTCTATTTGCGGGAGAGATGATCCTTGAACGATAATGACACGTAGGCCTTACACGGATGCTTCAAGTACGTTTATTCAGTATTCAATGCCAGGAGAAAATAAAGATACATCGCGATGCGTTTGTTTAAAGAAGATACCTCGAGTCTCTTATGGAAGAAACGGTTTTATTGAAATATCTAAAAATTTCGCCAGATCTGAAAATAATTTTTTGTTGCGTGGACCATCAAAATGATTACGTAGAAATTTCGAATGTAATGAACAATGTTGCAAAAAGTTTTGACATTCTATCAATCAGTTTGATTGATTGAATTGTTTTCAGATCTGTGTCTAACTAAAATTTTATATACTTTAGCAAAATCCCTTTTTCCCGTGTACGACAGATATTTACAGTCGCACGGAGAGAATTTGATTTTAAAATTTACGAAAAAATATGGTAGCTGTGGTACAATATTTTAAAGATTTTTACCGTGCGTTTCGGTAAAATTGATCAAACTTATTTTATACTTTATTATAATGAATTTTTATTAATGAATGAGGGAGATTTATATTCAAATTCTTGAAAGTACAATATTGTTCCCACGACTATCATATTTTCAAGATGAACTCTAAGAAAAAATTCTCTCCGTGTGGTTTTTGTATTCAAATTATCTTAAGTAAAATCTTAAGATATCATAAGTCAATCGTAGGGCCGTATTAATATCTTGACGTACTTGAGACGGTCTTCAAATATAAGAAGAGATTGTGAATACCGATTCTATGAATCGTTCAGATCCTGTGTTCTATAGGAACGCTATATCGGACGCTATATTCGATAACGCGCCATCATCGATAAGCCCTCCCGATGGGTTCATTTGGATCTCAAGTTACGGTATCGCGACCTTCCCAAGGCTCCCGTTCGCCACGTTCATAATCGCGGATAAAAGTCGCAATAAATAACGACAGAGCTGGCACTCTCGTACGTATAAGCAGCATAATGCGCGCGTAATTTACTCTCTCAGTATCTGTCGATATCCGGAGGGAATACCGTAGCGGCACGTCTCCTAAATCGACACGATGCTTTAAACGGAGATTCCCTGGGCCTTCGCAATTGCCGAATTCGCCTTTCCTGTCGTAAGTTCCACGACGTCAAGTTCCAGGACCTTACGTAACGCATAGACACTGTTCCGTATTTTTTACGATGTTGCGTAACGATTGATAGCT
>NW_017305179.1:970634-971524 GCF_001594115.1 Trachymyrmex septentrionalis
AAGTTCCAGGACCTTACGTAACGCGTAGACACTGTTCCGTATTTTTTACGATGTTGCGTAACGATTGATAGCTGAATCACTCGGCCGATTCACCGTGAATCCGAAATTTATCTCACCGCTCGGCTCATAGCTAAGAATAACTGTCGTGGACGGGTATTATACGCCATATTCGTTTTGTCATCGTAAAGTCTCTCGATGAGCAATTGTCGGGACTAAAGCATGGTATTCGAGAAGAGCATTATATAAATGGTAAGATTCAACGGAGCGGACATATCGACTGAGAGTTTCAAAATTACAGCCTTGTGTTCTCGAGAATATTTTTGGCTATGATCGATCGAGGTTAACTTCTTGGATTATCAGGATTTATTTATTTAATCATTTAATTAATTATCTACTTGACAATGAAACACAAGGAAGCGTCCTCCTCCGATTTCGATGAGCTTTTACTTTTTGTAAAGTAAAGTACTCTTTGTAACATAAATATATACATATTTATAAATATAAGCATAATTTAAATAACCGTTTAATAAATTGTAATTCTGTGGCGTGAACAAATTATCAGAAGATGTAAAAGGGAGTAGAGCCGAGGCTCTTCGGGATACTTCGTAAAATCTTCACGCGCGATAAACGGCGTATAACGGAAGTAGCGAAGAGAGTAAGGAAAAACAAAGTTAAATGAAAAGGATAACAAACTAATTAAAACTACTACTACCGAAGACCGAAGCAACGACTTTACTTCCGTTTTCCGGCCCTCCCGGGGCTATTCCCCCATTTCCCTCTTCATGTCGTTACTATCTATTCTTGATACGTATATGCGAATGCAACATAGTGTGCTTCTCTAACTAGATGTGGCTCTATCGTGGGATACAGAAATGTTGTGTGTGTGTGTG
>NW_017305179.1:971624-973157 GCF_001594115.1 Trachymyrmex septentrionalis
CTTCTGACGTGCTTCTAGATGTGCTATATCTAGATGTGGCTCTATCGTGGGATACAGAAATGTTGTGTGTGTGTGTGTGTGAATATTTTGCGCATATACACATTATATGTACTTATTACCCGCCCGATGGCCGCATAAGCTAATCAGAATTTTTCACGCCAACAGGCGTTCCTGAATCTCAATTTACAAGGATTTAGTGGAGGAATACACTATATCAAAGTCCGAATATGCCTCTCTGCACGAAAAGAACGGTTTTGTTGAAATATACTAAAAACGAATCAGTGTATTATCACTGATATCTATTCTACGCTTATAACTGTAATCATCAGCGAATATTTATCGTTTTTTCAGTAATAATAGACTGATTCATTTTTAGAGATTATGATTTTCCGCAGATTCAATCTGTAGAAACCATAAACCTTCTAAAAATGTATCAGTGTATTATTACTGAAAAAACAGTAAATATTCGCCGAGTATATCTGACAGTTTAAGACAGATCTGAAAATAATTTTCTTACGTCATCAAAATAATTATGTAGAACGCTCAGCTCAGATTGTTAAAATATCAAAACTTTTTGCAGCATTGTCCAGTACGCTCGAGATTTTCACATAATTATTTTGATGGCTCAAAAAAATTATTTTTAACTTGAAATTTTTTAATATATTTAAAATATAATATAAATTATATATAAGAAATATAGATTTAAAATTATAATATAATAACGTTAGACATTTCAAGATTTGACCATTATCAGTACAAACAAAAATAAAGATGTCAAAAGTAAAAACGTAAAATTAAACAATAAACGCTAGTTAGGAAAGATTGTAAAACGATTTTCAATTCGCTTACGGTACGAGATAACAGAATAATTTGACAAAACTCGAAGTTCAACATTACTTAATCGCTAATTAATTATTTTCCATTACACGTAGGATTCTTTGTTACAAGAAGTAAAGTGCGACTCCGTGTGGAAAATACGTAATTTCCAGATTCTAATTGAAATAAACAAAAAAAAAAAAAAAGAAATGAATTTTTTGGAACGGATGTAAAACAGATATAAAAAGATTATGTTTATATCTGTTCTAACTAAATTTTTAGACACTTGAACAAAACCATTTTTTCCATGTCAGGATGCGACCTCGAATAGTTTTGTAAGGATTCGCGAGTTTAATAACCTCACACGAGCATTCCGTATTGACGGTTCTCGCCGACCGGGTCGGCGCTCTATTTTCCGCGATTTACGCGCGCGTTAGATTTCGCAAGGCGAGACGTTTGGCGGTAAGGAACGCGACGCGAGACACCTGATCCTCGTAAACTGGTAGGCGCAGCTGAAGCAGCGAATTCGAGAAACCCGGTCTCCTATGCGATAAAATTATCGTCGCAAAATTCGTACTTTCGCTGCAGAGTTGGACGAAGGAAGCGAGTGAACTGGTCGTTTATTCGTAAGATCCGGCCACTGAATTTTTCTTCCGATGGACTTTTTACGCGAAACTATTACAGGGCTCTTCCGTATCTCATATATATATATATATA
>NW_017305179.1:973343-974872 GCF_001594115.1 Trachymyrmex septentrionalis
TATATATATATATAAAGCTGCTTCGACGCGGATTTTTCTTTTCGACCACATTATTGGGAAAATGCTCTTGGTGACTTTATCTCTCGTGCTGTCGGTTCGTCGTTTTTCTACACAACATCAATATCCTTTCATTGCGATAGCTGTCATTATTTTCGTTCCACATCAATCTTTAGGAATCGACAGAAATGACGCGATTGAGTGAACCGCACAACTCGATTGAATATTTTCGTTGTTAGCAAATCGATGCGAATGCGTGTTATGTATCTTCAATAATTTGAAAGACTCGTGCTGACCATAGAACATTTCTACAAGTGCAGTCTCGTAATATCATCAAATATGCATATTACGATGAAACTTTTTTTTAATATTTAATATTTGTCAATTGATTCACAATTAACGATTCACAAAGGTATTCTTTTTGCAATGAGCTAAATGAATTTCGTAGTAAAAATATCCGAATGTGAATAGTAATTAAAAGAAAAATGAAAAATTTCGCTCGATCAAGGTAAATAATAAAATAATTAACTGGTCGATTGACGGTGAGTCGATCTTATAATGTAATTTTAATTCTCGACTAAAAATGAATAATTGCACACCGTAGTTAGAATTTAATGTGAGCGGTATATTTAATATATTTTTTGCGGAAGACAAACGGTATTGCACAGAGATGCGTCTGCAGAAGACATCTATACGGAGAAAAATGTAAAGTAATATACATTAAAATTCTAGTAAGTTTGATGGAATTGGCAGAGAGGTCTATATACGATGCCCACTTATGTAAAATTTACTTTACTTTTCTGGTAAATGAGCGATTGTCGTATAAAATGAGCCATAAGGTACTTTTTACATTTCGTAAAGTAAATTTCGAGACGTTCGCGCTTCAGAATAGTACGATTTACTTTATGAGGTAATAATCATTTGAATATAATAGATTTACTATTTCGTTTGTAAATCTGCAGGATAAGAAAATTAATGGCTTCTTAATCGTAATGTACAATACTTTTTACTTTACTCCTTCGATATTTTTACTTTCAGACGAATGAACTTTGTCATAAAAATTCAAACAAAAGTAGCCAGAATATTTTTTTAATCTCGTGTAAAAGGTAAAAATTACTCAACCATTTTCCTCCGTGTATATACAGACGGAAGGAAGGCGAGATTGCAAATTTACCTGCGAGTAAAGAGAGAGAGAGAGAGAGAGAGAAAGGGAAGGATAACTAAACTCGTTATCGCGAGCTTTTACCGCGGCATCGCCGTTACGATGACGTTTCGGAGATAGAATTACAAAAGCATACGGCGCGCCCCAGTTTACGGATGAATACCTCACGTAAGTTGCTATACACGGTAGATACCTACACGTCGTTCGGTAACAGATGATAACACAACCGGCGCTTCACGCGATACGCACCTCGTGGTTTCCTCTCTCTTTCTCTCTCTCTCTCTCATATATATATATATATGTACTAGTACGCTCGCCTTCGGCGGTTCTTAGAGCTCCATTCACCCGCGATAGTACATCAGTCGCGCAA
>NW_017305179.1:974972-977950 GCF_001594115.1 Trachymyrmex septentrionalis
TCGCCGTCACCGATGTGGGAGATATTAAATCATCTCGCTGGTCGATCCCTCCGCAAAAATTGATTCGCAACCGTCGCGAATTATTCTTCCCGAAGGTGGAAGCACGGCAGGGCACGCGCACCGCGCCCGGATAATGTAATCGCTTTATACGAGGCGGCACGTATTTCGCTGGCCGTCGTTTCCCGGCTCGCGCAATAATAAACCCGCTCGTCGTATATAGCGTTGCAACAACTCGAGGCCACCTTGTCTCAAATCCCACGTGATATCAGCGCGCCTGGCTCGACCCGGCTTGGGTAAAAGCACGATGGTTTCTCTCTCTCTCTCTCTCTCTCTCTCTCTCTCTCTCTCTCTCTCTCTCTCTCTCTCTCTGTCTCGGTGTAGGATACGAGTTGGAAACTGCGCCACAGAGTTGTTACTCCAACTGGTTACTCGACGACGTCTGGCCATTTATATGGTGGCCATTTATCTAGTACCTAAGTCAGAAATTGAACGAGATATACTGTATACCGGCCCGAATAATACTGTGCGGAATGATGTCCGTAATGGAATCTCTAAAGCCATCGTATTAAGTTTAATAGCCTTTATCTTGAATCTGTAATCAGCGACGTAAAAGACCTCTAGATATCGATTTGCGCACACGGATTAAACTATACCTAAGCAAAGCGAGGGATCTTTATTTCTTTTTTTTTTTTTTTTGGCAGGATTAGAAAATTAGCGCTTTTAATGGTTTCATTTTGATATCACAGATACTCTGAATTAATTGAAACAGAGTTATCGAGTATGCGGGAAAATATTTTTCATTTCTTAAATATTAACATTTTTTAATTTTCTAAGAAATTAATATAGGATAATTTGAAATGTATATTTTGATACTTGGCAACAAAAAGAATACCGAATGTATCAAACGGAGAGAATCGGCGAAATCGACTTAATAATTCGAAAACAGCATTCGGTAGCTTTCAAGATAAAACCTTTTACTTCAGCCACGTTAAAAGTCACTTTCAACCGATGTTTTCGGTTCCTGTTTGATATGGATGGTTTTATCATTGATCCGTTTTCCTTGTGTATCGAACGATACACGATAATGGAACAAACGTAGAGTAGCATTCGCTAGAATTTATCCTTATATACGCAAGGAAGGAAACGTCGCTTCCGGCCGCGATCTGTCCGCTGGAAACCGCGAAGTATCCCGTCAAGCATGAACTCGCTGCTAAGTTCATGAAGCGCGAAGAAAAATAGCGCACTATGGTCTCTTAATATCGAGATCAATAATTTTCGCAAGATTTTTAGATTATCGATAGCCTCGATTTCTTCTACAACATGAGAAGAAACGAGGAAATTGGAGATACAAATTTTAATTACTTTCATGATGAAAGCACGATTTTGATATTTGTGCTTGCAGAAAGCAGCATAGAGCAAGCTGTAGCCAAAAGTGGAAATATTTTTCTTTTTTTTTTTTGTATAATACTTTAGAGGGGAAGTGTCGTGCTAGATTTGCAACGTTAGCACGCTATATTTCTATTTGTGATATTTTAGTAATTCGGACCTTTTTTTATTTTGATAAAGAACTAGAACTACAAAAATAGTGCTGTTGGAATTGTCATTATTTTGTTTATATTAATAGAACGGCGTGCCAACTTCATGATCCAAATTTATGTGGATTTGTGAAGTTAATATGACATTCTATTAATACAAAAAAAATAATGACAGTTTCAGTAGCTCTCTCTCTTCATAGTTCTTTCCTTATAACAATAAAAAAAACAGTTCCTTATTTTTTGTATTAAAAATCAAAATTGAAAATGCAAGCCAGAAATCTATTTAAAAATGATTGTAGAGCATAAAATTCTGTTAAAATTAACAACAACAACAACAAGAACAACAACAACAACACCAACAACAACAACAACAACAACAGTCGCTGAAATTGGGATAAGTTAACGGCACGACGTTTTTTTTCCAAATTTCCGCTACATTCAAAGTCTATTAAAATTGGTAATTGTTGGCATTTCGTTTTCAAACTAATATCATATATTAAATTGGTACAACTCGAGTACTAATGGGAACTGTATCTTAAAACTCGATTCTCTCCGGTGCTCTGCTTTTCTTCGCGTTATTAACTATTAGGTAGCGTAATTTAGAACGGGGGATTTACCACGGGACGCTATTGTCGCTTTCAATTGTCTACGAATGCGCCGCAGCTCGCAATGTAGGCGCGGCGAACCAGAGCGGATGCAGGCTGCGGTGCTGCCTTGTGCATCTGCGTCGGAAGTTATTGTTCTACGCGCGGCCATACAGTCGTACGTATTAAATTCGCTCGGTGCGAGCTGCACCGAACAGGTACTACTCTAGCTGATGTTCTACGTTTGCTCTTGCCACTCGCGTTCTATCGCCGTCGATGACGAACCATTTGATGCACTCGGCGAAGTCAAAACTGTTCGAATACTTTTCATTCTCCATGACGCAACTTATATAGACTAATCCCTACGTATTTAATAATTAAATACGCTGTCATCATCTATTTGCAAAGAAATTTGGAAAGAATCGATTTTATTAAAGTATCTAAAAATTTAGGTAAATACTATCTGAAAATAATTCTATTGGACCGTCAAAATAATTATGTTGAAATACGATGAGCAATACTATCAAAAACTTTGACGTTCTAGCAATCAGTTTGTATCTTATATAATAGATATACATAATTATTTTGATAGAGCAATTTAATTTATTTTCAGACCTGTGCTTAGATATAATTCTAGATATTTTAATAAAACTGTTCTTTCCATAGGTAAAAAATATTTTATAGGTGACTATAAAAAGGGCTCGGTCGTCTATCGCCATCAAACACAGATATAGAAACAGTAATGGACAATTTAGTGCAGGTTTAAAAAAGAAAGTGTTACTTTGATGTTATTTGCATGTTTTTGGTTATTTGCTCGCTGGCGTGATTTTAAGAACACTTCTTGTTAGAATCTTCGCTA
>NW_017305179.1:978050-989467 GCF_001594115.1 Trachymyrmex septentrionalis
AATGCTCGCTGGCGTGATTTTAAGAACACTTCTTGTTAGAATCTTCGCTAAATCAGGTCGCATCTTATCGATCGGCGTCGACAAACAGGTCCCCCGCGACTTCTAGTGTACTAAACTAAGAAGAACGTATTGATCTGAAGTATCCACGAGACACCTAGTTTCTACGGTTTGGAGAATTATTTATTGCATACAGCATGTAGGAAAGGAATATGGAAGGAAACGAAGAAAATAATTCAATTTGAATGGTTATTATTTTTAAGATATATTCGAAATGGACATTTTCTACTGTTAAATACCTGTTAAGTTAGCCTTCTGACTTTTGAAAAAAAATTGACTTTCTATAACTCATTCAATTGCTCTCATAGTTTGCGCATGTACACATTCCGAATTTTTGTTTGCACACTTCTGGAAAAAGTTATTAAATAATTTTGAGGGTGGGAGCTAATTTTAACCAGCCACCAATCAACGATTAGTCAAATTAGATTTAGTCTCAATGGATAGATTTTCATTTCCACATGCCGAAGCAAGTCGATAAGTTGTAGATCCAACTTCACACAGATCTTTTATTCACATTAGATGCTCGGAAACTTTGAAATCTTTCTGGGTGCTCTTTCCATTCAGTGTTAATCATTTTATTTTGCTTGTTATTCAATGAGTAACAGAAATAGAAAAATTGTACTTGTGTCAACTTGTGTCACCAAATAGAAAGCACCCATATTTTTTATTTTGTATACATCTTAAGATAAAAAAAATAATTAATGATTTTTTTTAGGACGTTTGACTCTTCATGCTTATTATATAAATCGTATAATTGTCTACAATGCTTTGATAAAAATATAAGCAAAAAAGTTGACGGTATACATTATAATTCTTTAAAAAACCCGGTTTTAAAAACGCGATATATATTATATGTGTGTGTGTGTGTGTGTATATATATATATATATATATATATATATATATATATATATATAGCGGCGAAAATCATCGCTGTGTTGCTTGGGGAAGAAAATCCGGGTTAACCCTAGGTAGTTTCGGATTCGACCAACCACGTGAGACGTCGTTAAATTTTTCCGTAACGTTCGTTATGCTCTGTGAAGTTTGACTGGATTTTTCTCGCGCCGACTCGGCGACCGCTGTATAAAAAGATGGAGGCGACTTTAAACGAGTTTCTTTATGCGTCGATTATACAAATCCCGTAGGGCAGAGAAATATATCTCGTGTCCGGGGATACCTTTTTTCTACGGCCGTTTCTACACTGCACTGTCCTTGTCCTAACGTCGCAACTTCTGCCCGACCGAGCTCCACGCAAAACTTTCGGCTCGACGTGAGTGACGTTGCCGTCGAGGAAGTTTTATCGACTCTAGGATGCGAGAGTGCCTTTATTGCTAAATATAATGTCGGTGGGCAAGATGTATAGCGGTAGATTAGATAAGGGAGACAAATTTGCATGCTTTATTCTCGACTATGAGCCTCGGATGAATCATCCAAAGTGAGAGTACATTGGATGAGTTCATATTTAGACGCCATCGTCAGAAATAAATTACTCAGATGAATTACACCTCGAGTTTCGTGGACATTTTTGAATTTGAAAAAATATACCACATTTAATGTACAATATGCCTTTTATATTTTTATAATACTAATAATGTTTTCCCACTCCAATCTCTTCGCCAAATATCTATTCGCTAAATTTGGTTAAAATTTTTAATTTGATATTTATATATATTGTATATTCTGGAAATATATAATACTTTTTCTTGCGCTCTACGTAAAATTCTTAATTCGTACTTTTTCGTATTGATACACATTTTCCATTTCGTTATCTCATAAAGCAGGATAGAAAATGCATTGATACGAGAATATACTCGTATACATCAAATTAAGAATTTTATGCTGTATACAACAAGAAAGTACTATTTCTAGAAATTTTTTCTTTTCAATATTCGAGCTTGAATTGCATTTTATAGTTGAAAATTTATTGGCACGCGAATCTTTGGATTTTTTTATTGTCCCGTCTTTATAGAAATCTAATACTTTATACTAGCCAATTTAATACTGAAAGTCAGTATTTACAGTAATTAATTTCTTTCGAATATTAAAAATACAGAGCAACAGTTTAAAATAAATAATTACTGTCTTTTAGTATTAAATTGACTAGTAGTATTGAATCAGTATTAGATTTCTGTATAAAGACGGTATCACCAATATATGCTAACTTTACGTTCGTAAAATATTAGCTTACATTCATAATTATGCACGTCATGTGTATGCGTATACATGATATTTGCTAATCTTGGCGTACTACATTGATACAACAGGTCTGGTTTTTATTGCTGCAGTCTGAACAAACGTACATTTGTTTCACTTCAACTTAATGCACTGTGTGCATCAGTTCAGAAAGTGCAGCAATAAAAAACAGACCTAACTGCTTGGAGCCTTAAGAAGATCATTCGAATCATTGTTATGCAACAGAGGCAGATCTCGAAATTGTCCGCGTCCGTAACGCATTTCAAAGGGCAATCGGATTCTGCATTCTGCTGATTTTGTTCTCTCTCTCTTTTTTTTTTTTTTTACCCGAACGATCTTTTTGATCCGGTAAAATCTTAGTGGAATAACTATCGTACCGCGTTGCCGTGCATTCGGAACTCCGGATGCGGTTTGATTGCATTCTAGCAATGGTATGCAATCGGTATGAACGTTCCAGCGCGCCACAATGCTCGGTAACGTGCCTAAGATGAAAGAGAGGGATATAATAATTCCGTTGACGACGCAGTCGTGCGCGACGGATGCCCCCTAATCAGACGTAATTCTCAACGCGGGCGGTTCTTTCTTTTTTTTTTTCCTATATGAAAGTTTCGCTCGAAGGACCCCGTTATTGATGAGTCACGTAGAGGTTTGATTGGACGAATGTATATGTGGTCCAGTTCGCGAGCGAGTTATTATTAACTCTCGTCACGACTTTGTATTTCTTCAATTTGCGCGAGCAGCTGTAACGTATCTTTGTGTATTAACCGCGACTGATTATTGTCGCTGCGATACGGAAAAATGTGGAACGTGTTGTGTCTCTCGCCGAGAGAAATTCCTTCGGCAGAGACTCTTTATTTTCATTTGATCCAAGCGATATTTACATCCTTGCTCCCGTTGCGCAGAATCTTGTGCTATCGTAACCCGAGTGAATAGGAACGGACGAGAGAATAGGAAGGAGCAAGGAAGACGTTTCCTTTATCCAGAATCTTATTACAGCATTCTTCTCGGAAGTGCCTTCCGCATGATCGCATGAATGAATGAGTAATGCGTCGTCATGAATTAAACATGTGGGCGCGTGCGCGCACTCGCCCTGACGAGTATCAGCGTTATATGCTCTGGAGTGCACAGAGACGATCGCGAATCTTAATGACGTTACTTCTCCCAGATACGATCGCTCCGAATTAACCAGCTTTCGAGAAAATCACAGCCGAGAGAAAACTCGTCGGGGATTAAAGATGTATTATTACACCTTCCAGGCTTTCGTTACATCTTTGTACGTGTCTATTGGTATCAAGATCACTGGTTATTGCCGTTGCGAAGTCACTCTCGTCAAATCGTACACGCGAAAATTCACATCAGTTATACGCGGAAAGGGTGGTTTTTCTGAAATGCCTTAAAATTTAGCTGCAACCCATATATGGAAAGTATTGTACGATTTTGTTGAAGTATTTTTTATGTAGCAAAACACGTATGTGCGAGTAATAAATACTTGTCTTCGGTGTGTTTCGAAAGTGTATGTATTTGCAAATCTATCATAGAGTTGATCTTAGATGTCAAAATTTAAAATATATTCTGAATTCTGAGTGAGTAATACTTTAATCAAGATTATTAAATTCAACACAGGTTGAATTTGCATGCCTATTGTATAAAGTCACTTTTTTGCTCAATTTTATAATGTTCTTTGAAAGAAAATAGATTTCTATTTTGAGTGTATAATAATGAATTTTTTCTCAAATTTCTATATGCATGTATATTTTAAGATTATTATTAAGATAATATTCAATATTCTTTATTGAAGCTCAGCAATCACTTTTTTTTCGCAATAGAATGATATTTTTCTGTGTAAAAATTTAAAATACATAAATACAGATCTGGAAAACAATTTTGTTGGTACAAAATAATCACGTAAAATCAAAATAATTACGTAAGAAACTCAAGCAGTGATACAAACCAGTTTGTATCATTCATATTTAGATTAGTTTAGCATAATTATTTTCAGATCTGTATCTGAAAATAAATTTATAGATATCTCAGCAAAATCGTTCTTCCTGTATATACTAATGAACGAAGATATGTAAATACATGAGATTGCTTAGGAAAGAGCAATCATCTCCCAAGACCGAGTGCGAGTGTATACATATCATAAACTTGTTATCGAATAAACGAAACGGAAAACTAGGGGATCAAAAATTAATAGTAGATACCTTACAACTCGAGGCTAAATTAGAAGCAACATACGACGTGTCGACATTATTAATGACTATATAAGTGACGGTAACTCGAAAGAGGTTAATAACCGACGCGATCATCAGCTGCCACTGCTTATATTCCCCGCGGACGCGAAGGTCTTATTGAGACTTGAGAGAGAGAGAGAGAGAGAGAGAGAGTCGGTCGAGCCGCGTAGGCTCGGTCTTAGGTCTCGTGGACTCGACGCGATGCTCTTTCTTGTCGGGGGTATATTCCGGATATATTTAGTGCGGGACCAGGCCCCTTGCCTCGGCGTTTTATTTCTCCAGAGGGAGGCCGATGAAAAACTGGTCGGCGCCGCGTGTGGATTACAGAAACGTCTTCTTCTCCTCGGCGTAACCGCTGCGCCGCTCGCGGCGTATAAACTTGCCGTGTTTTCGCCGTGCAACACGATGTTGCGTGATTCGCGTCAGCGTGAATCCTCCGTCGTTCGAAAAATTGTAAGGAAACAGCTCGGAGGAAGATGGGATTCTCACGAAATTCAATTACGTCCCCGGCCTTTTAAAGTTCGCAGATTCTCGTTCGGCCGTCACGTATCTCAGCTGTCGCAGTTTTAAGGCTGACATGCGGTACGATATTACGTAAACGTTTAAAGTCGAAACATACTCCCTAAGAATGAATCAGTGTATTATCACTGACATCGGTGCTACACTTGTAACTGCTGCAATCATCAGCGAATATTTAGGCCCAGTTTTACAACTGGACGGTTAACTCTTAACCGAGGTTCAATTTATTCGTTATCTCTTTTCGATTCTAAAATTGGCAAAAGATGAGAAATATGTTGAACCTCGGTTAAGAGTTAAGAATCTCGGCATGAGTTGTGAAACATTCATTCATTTTTCGAAATTATGGTTTCTACAGATTGAATTTGCAGAAAATATCGTAACCTCTAAAAGAGTGCGGAATCAGTGTATTATTAAACAGAACTGAAAAACAGTAATTATTCGCTGATATTTTTTGTATTGATTGTAACCGAAGTCAGTGATAACACACTGATACACTTTTACAGAGCAGACCTTTGCACAAACGCATGATGCATAAAGCATTAGAAAATCAAGCGATCAGAGTCTTTTATTTCATGGAAATGAAGGACTTTGATTGGTCCATTTTCTTATGCGTTATGCGTTACGAGATGCAAGACTGTGGCTCTCCTGCCATTAGCCCCTCGGATCCGAGGCGTCAATCTGCGAAGTTGTAAATAATAACGCGAGAACGACCGACCGAAGAGAAGCGTTATCGATTGCGAGAGACAAGTGCCATGCAACACAAGTGATCGCGATTGGTGTGGGTAAACCGCGGGATAAACGCGATACATAACGCGAGAATGGATCCTTAACGAGTCGCGCGGAGCCTCCGCGGCTGCAGTTCCGATCCTCCGCTTCTCGTAGCTCCAAGGTCGTGTACGCGGTAGTGCGAGATTAATTATCCGTGCCGTAAACCCGGCACGATACTAATATTACTAATACCACCGCAGAATAAATTAGTCTCGCGCACGCTGACCTCGCGCGCAGATTAGCGAACTAGAGGGTTTCGCGAGAGCGAGCGAGAGAGAGAGAGAGAGAGAGAGACGGGGCGGCATCTTCGAAGGAAGATGAATTATCCTCGTATTAATCTTGCGCGCTTGTCAAGCGAGCAACGAGCGAGTGGGCGAAGAATGAGGCACCTTATCTGCGCGCCGGAGTGATTAGGTTCCCAAATTGGGTGTTGCCTCGCCTCGGGCTGTAAAATGAGACTTTCGCGGCTGAGAGGATACGACGCTGTCGCTATTTACTTGCCTCCGGTAATCGCGCCTCGTCGACATTTGAGAAAGACGTCTTTCCGAATCTCCGATGCACTTTATCCGCTAAATACGTCATTCGAAAGCTTTTACTATCGACCGACGAAGCTTTTGGAATAATTATCGCGCACTCTAAAAAAATATGGATGTTGATTTAATACATCACGTGTAGCGTTTATATAATTCTCGCTGTGTTGATGTAAACATCAACGTGGTGTGTTGACTTAACATCATGAGTTTGGAATTCACACCGATATAGCGTGGATTTAACACCATGGATTTTAGATTGGTGTCGATACATAAACGCGTGAGGCACAATTATGAGAATTGTAGGCGGCTAATAGACTCATTTTTCAATTTCGAATTTTTATAGACGAAATTAAGAGACTTATCGAAAAAAATGAATTCTACACCAGTTACTATATACACTTGACTATCTAATAATATTTTAATAACAAGGGGAATTTGATAACTAATATGAAAAAAAAATGCATTTATCTAATGCATTCCATCTGATTCGGCATTCAACTAACCCCCGGAATACGCAACTCGACTAGAGAATACTAAATCGACTAAGAATATTAAAATAAAGATTAATGTATTTTAAACTACATCTTTGGCTACATATTAATAAAACTTTTATAAAAATGCATTTTAAACACAAACATTCGCTTCGCAAGGCAAAACAATGTTTCTTTTTGCAAAATTTGTTCGTTTCGTGTAAAAACACGTCGAATCAGCCTTGTTTTCGAGATTGGACATGAGAGAACTAAACTTATAACATTTACCGCCGAGGAAAATCTTTTTAAAGAAATAAAATTTTGAGTAAGTGCTGTAAGAGTCGTCACCAAATGTGTCATACAGTTCCGTGCTGTGGTTAATCTACTATCCCCATCCGTTCATTTTTTTTACAAACAATATATGATAACAAAGACACATAAACAAAAAGAATCTGTTGGACTTTATTAAGTAAGGACTACACTTATTATCTAAGTAGAAATCGCATATCTCATATACGATTTCAGACAATTATATACGATTGTAAAACAAAAACTTTAAGAATAAAAATATTTACTTAGGTGTACGAGATTGTTTAAAATTGTGGCGTAACTTCTATCATAGATGAGTTCATAACGAGATGTTACAGCAAACTTAGCGACAGTCATTGCTGCGTGCTCGGACACGTTTACGCGTGTTTCGCGTATTTCGTTTTTAATGTAGCCTCGATTATTCTATTTACCCCGGTCTCCCCTAAACTGAGAAAAATTTTAGTTGAAAATGTGACGAATCAGAATTTTCTGGTTAAATTTATTAGAATGGTAAAATCTACCAGAATTGTTATTTTTACCAGAATATAATTTATATCAATTATAATTCTATTTATCTCAACGAAAATTCCAGTAGGTTTAACCAGAAAATCCTGATTCGTCCGTATTTTCCACGAGAATTACTATTTGATCCAATCATTCCAGGTCATTTTTCTCAATGTATAAACACTGCACGGTGTGAAATCCATATTCTTCGGAGTGCACCGAAATAACCGTTATATCTCTATTAATATGCGCGTCGATATATATCGTGCAGTTTGACAAACGATTTATTACACGCGATTCGGCCGGTGTTTCTCGTTCAGGCGGCGTTTCCGCGGCGGCTTGTTATCTGGCAATCAAGTGCATATTCATACCGCGCGAAGGATGGATCCGCACGGATCAAAAGCCGTAACACTTTCTTAATGAGCCGTTGCCTCTTCTGCTCGAGCCTAATAATGTCACGTACGAGGTAGGAATGAAATTCATTGCGAGGGCCTCTGCCCAAGTGTGAGGTCCTACGCGAGCGCGGAACGCGGTAATCACCCAACGAGTTTTCGCGAAGCGCGACCGGAAGCGCGATAATGAACCCCACGCACGATTCCGTGTATAATTCTAATATTCCACAGCCTGGCGCGTACGATATCATCGGCAAGACCGACGTAGCGATCACGAGTGACCCCTCGTTGTTTCTACACACTGTTGTTTTAAAAACTTCATTTGAACAGTGAAAAATGTAAGAAAGCCCATCAGAGTCTACATCAGCTATTCGGATGTACAAAAATTCTTCATTTTTCATGTGAATGTGTAACAAAACGAATAAAATGTAGGTGTCAACCCTTCACACAGTTCGGGCCGTTATCGATATAAAATATAAAATCGAAATTACATAATTAACGCAAATTCCAAGTTGATGATTCCCGACAAATTAATTCGTTCTTCTTTATCCAAATTAGGCTATGTAATGAATAGCCCAATGATTATCAAAAGTGTCACATTGTACAAAAATAATATAAAACTTACATAAAGTAAAACCGAAGCCATGTGCATTGCGTCAATACGTAGAATCACATCGCTCATCAGATTGTCAGATTTGCTGTGTAGTCATTGAAAAGAAACACGAAACAAAAATTAGAGAATTATTACAATCATTTGTCTGAATTTTCTATTATATCTACTTACATGTAAGCGTTTTCTCGCGGCTTAACACATAAAGGATCGGTCGACAGTCAGAGATACACAATGAGAGTGAAAATAATAAAGTCAAGTAGTTATTGAAATAAAAATGAAACTAAGAACAAAAGAGGGGGAACATCAACGTCACGAGTTGAAGGGTTGAAACGTATATTTTATTCGTTTTGTTACATTCACACGAAAGATAAAGAATTTTTGTGCACCCGAATAGCTGACGTAGGCTCTGATGGGCCTTTTTACATTTTTCACTGACAGATTCTTTCTTAGAAAAAAATCTTCGCGAATCACCTGTAACTTTAGAACGTTATCGCTGCACGTAAGTTTTATGTGTACGAGAAAAACGTCACTCTTAATTAATGTGTAATTATAAGTTTTTTTTTCTACGTTTCACACTTTTAATGACAGAATATTTACAAATCTAGATTTTTATGAACACGAATAATCTATAATTAATACTAATTGTTTTGAATTTGCTTGTTCTGTTAAAAATCGAAATTTTACTTACTCTGATATTCAGATACGGCTTCAAATCAGCTGTTCAGCTGTTGCCCCTATCGTTATGAAGCTGATGCTCGATATATCAAATATTACTATATTTTTGTCTGTTTATTTTATTCAATGTTAACAGCTGCACTCAACAAAGTTATTATTATTATTATTAACTTAAAAGGAAAGAAAAAAATTAGCACACTATCAAATTCAATCTTTAAATGATACAGAGTACGTAGTCCATTTATGTGTGTGTGTTATAACATTAAAACAAAATATAACACGAAATAGTAACAGCATTGTTTAAAAATTGAAATCGCTTATCACGCTCTCTATTATATTATAATACCAGTGAATCCAAATTGATATACTCGTGTAAGACGGACAGAATTTTCAAATACTAGTCTCCGTTTATTCTGTAACTCCTAGCATGGCAAATTGCTGAGGGATCTCCTAATGACCACCGAAGGCATTGAGCTTAACGCTCGATGATCTCGCTTGTACATAAAATTTACATATCGATAGCATTCTAGGATTAATGCAAGTCGATTGCCGAAGGCAATCGCGACGAAGGACGGGGAGGGTATCATCCCCATTCAACGAGACTTCCGCGTCTGGAAAACGCGGATTTCACGTCGCGGTAATTTAGGTGCGTATATAATGTAGCCTTTGAACAATGCGAGGAACTGCCGGCCCATTATGAGCCGGCGACGAGAGGGTATTGTACCGGATGTCTCGGGCTCTCCGATGTCCTCAACGACCGGCAGCCGTGCACGCACGCATGCACGCTCGTATATCGTGGAAACGTGCGTACACGCTTTTCGCGTGCGACGTGTGTCATTATAAAGCCGGCCGGTGTATGTGTCGTCTCGGGTGCTTCGCACTCTTGTGGCACCATGTGTTCGCAACAAGCTCGATCACGGTATCATATCGCGACATACGGGTTTGTGTTTCGGGTTTCTCGTTACAGATAGAATTTACAGAAAGCGAGCTGTGAGCATTTATTTATTATTTATTATTTTGAAACGGATTCGACATACCTAACCGGCGGTACGTTGGGGAAATAAATAGGTTTCCGACTATATAAAACTTTCGAGGGGGAACAAAATTTTCATAAATTGAGCGGAGACGCAAATTGTTCGATCTATAAGAAACTAATATTCTGGCGGGGTTTTCACTCGAAAAAAAAAATCAAACTTTGAATTTCGTTGGAATTCCATTAAATCGAATTATTCTAAATAAACAGACACACGAGAAAGTATGAGAGGGACATCTGTATATTTTGTTTCCCCTCAATTAATGTTGCTATGAATAATACTCGATATCGTTGACGTGTACTGGACAAAACAAATAGCGAGATACTCGCTCGTTCAGTTTCGCTTCATTTGCAGATTACCGTGAATACGCATACATTTATGCATTTAAATAAACTTATTTCAAAAGTTACATGCGGCGCGAGGGCGAGAGAAAGGGAGACTCCCCGAATCTGTATTCTCATCACGAATGCAAATGTACACATTTTTCCGATTGAATTCGATAACCCCGGATGTTTAATCCATGTTCAGAGCCGACGGTTTGTGAGGCGAAATGAACTTTTAGCCGTTTCATATCCACGAAAATGGAATCCACGAAAAACTTTAATCTGGCTTTCAATCAACTAAGCCCGCCGTCGGCGAGCATTTCTCGAGAGTGGATCGATGAGCGAGACGCCCGAATAAACCTATAAGGATATTCCGCTATTATATCTGTACACGAATTACATTTTTATTCAAATTTAAATATTTATGGGCTCTATTTTCTATTCATTGTGTATTTCAATTTGAACTAATTTTTCTAAATTAAAACTTTAAATACCAAGCGCCTTCCCGGTCCGAGTGTTAAGATGTTGAACTACTATCTAATATACATTCAATTAAATTGAATTAATATTTCAGAAATAAATTGAGAGCCGATGAAATCATCGGATTCACACAATCAATCTGAAACAAATAATCCCCCCAAATTCTCCCAAATCTTAAAAAACTGTAATAAACTGTAATAAACTTATTGCGAAAAATATTGCCTCGGCCGGGAGTTGAACCCGGATCTCTTGCATTCCGTGCGAGCGTCCTGAGCCTTTAGGCTACCGAGACCTTAGCAACACTCTTCGCAATAA
>NW_017305179.1:989567-1001911 GCF_001594115.1 Trachymyrmex septentrionalis
TTAAAGATTTAATATTTATATAGACGGTCTTGTTTCCAATCATATTGTTTCTAAATTAAATTTTATAATATTATATTTTATTAATGTTATACATATAAATCCCCCATCGAGGTTTAGTTATCCAAGCAACTTAACTCTCTGCCAGCAATATTAGACTTTAAAGGCATAGTCGATTTTTTTATTGTGAATTCTAATAGATAAATTTAAATCTGTAGTATAAAATAAGTAAAATGCAATCATAATTATAAAAACTTTCATGATTATAAAAACTCGTTAAAGGTACGTTTCACGAGTATCTATACAAGAATTTTTTCGGACTTTATACAGTCCGGAACAATATAAAAAATCTGTACTAAAGTTCAAAGACTCAGGCCGCGGACAAAGGATGAAAATTTTACATTGTTAACAAGGATTAAAATTGAAATGCGGACATTTAGTTTTTAATAACGTTATCTTTATTTAACAAGTATAATTGGTTTGTGTAACGATTGCTTGACGTACATTTATTTTTATGTTATAAATTGTTCTTTTTTTAATATAAAATTATTTTCTTTTATTAATATTCAAATTAAGTTTTAGGGAGCTGCTTCTCTTCTATTTTATGTTTCACTCTTCTTTATGCACCACAATGTTAGGTAGTACACGCTAATTTCTACCAGCGACCCTTTTACAACATTTTTCAACGGTTTACTCTTTGTACTTTATAGAAAATCAAAGTCATAGTATTACGAAAAGTGTTATAAAGGGAAAAGAGAAGCGAGAAGGAAAATGGTGGAACGAATAAACGAAAAAGGGAGACAGGCTGGCTGTCGCCAAGAGGAAATTTTATTTTTTTCCATTTTAATCTCCAAAATTATTTTCGAGCCAAGATTACGAGAAATTCAGTTCTCTTTGGAAAAAGTTGCGAACTTTATCTATACTGAGAAAAAAGATACAGTAATGGTAACAAAAAAAAAAGAGAATTATTCACAAATGACCGATTATCATTGAATTACTTTGTTAAAATAACAAAATACAATATTTTTTTGTTACAATACATGAACAAAATTTTTTTATTTAACAATACAAATTTATTTGGTCACTCACGTTTTGTAAATAACAATGTGAAATTTGGTTGCCATTACGAAATAAGTATTCTTTTAGTAATTTCAACAAAATAATCCACTATGGTAGAGCAAGGAGCGTTTCGCTGAGCTATCAGATATGACGAATTTCTCTTCGAAGAAGAGAAATTCAACGTCTATCTATATAAAGTCGAGACGATTAGAGACTAATCTCGTGGACTTCTCGGTCCTCGCCACACCATGATCAATCATAGTAACTATTTTTTCAGAGCGATTAGTAATCTCAATTGCTCTAAATCTATATACATATATCTTTGCTAAGCTAAAGAAATTCAAAAACGCCAAACGTAATTTCACTCTGTAGAAAGTGAGAGATATATATTATTCGTTTTGTTCCGATAACAAAATGTTTCATTTTCAACTACAAAAGATCTATAAACACCGTACAAAACAATTTGTACCATTTAAATTATTAGTTTATTTAGTAAATTAATATTGTCGTGGTAACCAACGGTTTGATTGATTATATATCAACAAATAGTTTTTGTGTCGGTAACAAAACTTTGGTTATTGGTACAAAACATTTCTCTCAGTCGTATTGAAATTCTAAAAATGGAGTGTTTCATGGAAATAAAATTATCACCTCCTGTGACGATCGATGATGGTGTACTAGGCTGACGAACACATTTTGCTTGTCGATAGGACGTAATTGCCACTTCGTTTTCGCACTTTATACAGATCTCGTGCCTGACTGCAATTAACTGCAATGTAATTCCATCGACGTTGGAGAAAAATCTGGTTGCCCGGGCAACGCCAGGAATTCGATCGTACTTCCGAGTGCGACTGTCGCGTTTTCGTTCTCGTCGAAAACGCTGTGGAACCGCCAGTTGTCAGTTTCCATTCGCTTTTTGCGTAATTACAGTATTTTCATAAATGTTGAATGTTTCATTGGACGACATCGAAACACGCCCGAATATTGATTTATTAAATAGACGTTGTTTTTACATCGCACGATGTTGCATTGAACGTTTGTATTATCCCTCTTGGATCGGTGCTTGACTTTTAAGAACGAAGTCCCATTTTTAAATCTGACACTTTTTCCTTGAATAAGATTTGTCCTTATTTCATTGAATTCCTTGTCTCAAAATATAACGCTATTCCAGCACCACGGCTTTGTCGTCTTCTAAAAGTTGAGCGACGACAATGAGATTTTGAGGTGTAAAACTTAAGCTTTAAACCGTAAGAAATGGATCAATCATAATTGAATATATTAAGGACAATAATAGATGAATAGTCAATTTTTTACGACTTAAAGCTTAAATTTTATGCCTTAAAATACTCTTATTGTGGACACCGCTTTAAATTAAATAGCTTGATATCACGAGTGTATATTGCATTTATAAACTGGCTGTATTGTTTAAAGCTTAAGAATGCTGTTTCTTTTTTTGTGTGATATAAAAAATTCGGCAAATAATAACTCATTTCAATTAGCGTGCAATAAATTTCTCGGCAGCCGCGTTACGAATACGGTTTCGGTACTTGATACTAACTGTTGTCTATATTAGAGCGCCTGTGTGAAAATAAACGGGCATGTTACGCAATTTGCATTCTCGCTAATTGAATCACACCCGCGGTGAAACAGCCTCAAAATTACAGAGCGGCAAATCACATTTTTATTTAATGCCACAAACTCGTTGCCGGTGCTAAATACTGAATGAATATGCATTAGTATGCAAAATGCTGCCATATAATCGCATCGGGACATAACGTAAAACTCGCTGCATCCGCGAAAACAAAGTTCGATCGATGTTGCCTTACACGTATAATTAATTAAATCATAAACACGAGTCGAATAGCGTCCTGATTATACTTTTTATTGCTTGCTAATAATTGATATTTAACGGGGCGTTAATCTAGTATTTGTTTTTACTCTGCATTAATTCCAAATGCTCTTTCCTACGGTAATATCCAGCAGATAATGCCGACGGTGCGTATCGAATGCTTCTCTTCCCTCGAAGGAATTCTCTGTCTAGACATTTTGATAATAGCGTCTTTATGCGAGCCGTTCGCGTAGAGAAATACGAAAAGTCCCTAAGGTACCATACGTATATAGTCGTTTGCAAAACGGAGGGAAATAAGGACCAATTCTGTAACTTAGGCTGTCGTTATATTTTTGCCGGTGATCGTAAACGTTAAGAAATGTTCGAAGGCCGTATAATTTTCTCCATATCTTACAAGGGCTTCGAAATTATTTTAAAATCTCCAATTTTCTCTTAAAAATCTCGAGCGAACAAATTGAGTATTTTGACCGGAATTAATTGAAAAATTAACTTTAATCGATATATATTCCTGGGTCCAATGGATTTGAACATTTTCTTCGACCATACGTAAAAAATTATTTATAACAAATGTTTTTTGCAAATCAATGAAAAATAAATCTATTTTCGATCAAAGCGGATTTTAATGCTGAAATATTTCAGAGGAAATTTATATACATAATCGAAGCAAACTGTGCGTCGAAATCATTTTCACAATCTTACACGAAAAGAATGATTTTGTTGAAGGATCTAAAAATTTCACTAGATACAAAAAAGAATAAATAATGTCGGATCACTAAGAGTTACGTAGAAACCTCAAGCATGATGAGCGATGAGTCATAAAAAGTTTTAGCTTTCTAGTAATTACTTTGAGTGTTCTACATAATTACTTTGAGATCTGTATGTAGCTAAATTTTTAGATTCTTCAACAAAATCTTACCGTTACGTTACATTAACTTTAAATACAGATACATTAATAAATTTAAAGTACCCTGGACCCAGAAATACTAATTAAGGAAGCTTTATAATGAATACCGAGGATTAAATGCAAACGATATATTTGGATGCGAATCGACGAACGACCCGGAGACTTGTATTAGTAATCGTCCCGTATTGTAGGAACAATTATCGCCATGATGAATTGAAGAAAGTCGGTCGGCCGGCCGCTCACTCGTTAACTTACTTTTTCTCCGAGATCGACAGAATCGCGTTCGTTCAACGGCGTTCAATGAAGGTAAATCAGCTGTTTTTCCGCGAACACAGCGTTGTGACAAGAGACGCGGACGCAGCGAACGTGATTTATTCGATATCAGGCATTTTATATTAAAATACGCCTTTTATCGCCGTCAAATCCAGGCATCGCGTTGCACATCGGCGACATTGTAGAAAGTTGCAGCTGTACTTTTTATTTGCCCCTTTCCCAAGACAGCCACCATTTAATTGCGATTGTCAATCTGGATTGCTGTGTAATACGTCATAGTCTGAAGCAGGCAGTACACTCCGCCGTCTATTCAGTTCAGTTCAATTCAACGTGCGTTCGGTTTACTTTGGTCTTAAATGAGAAAGTTGCTTTATAACTTACAGAGTTACTAAATGGACGCCCCGGCTGCTGCATCAATTCAACTTTGTTCCGTGCTTTTTTGTCCTCTCCCGCTTACATTATCTTGACGAGCGGAACAGATTGGAAACAAACGTCGGTCATCTGTGGACTTAAACATTTCATCTGGCTTGTAATTGTTGAATTTGTGTACGCGAGAGAGGAATCGTTCGCAGAACTAATAAGAAAATGTATTAGACATATTGTTTGTAAAAAGCAAAAAAGATTTCATGGGATTAATCTGTCATTCATAGCATTGCAATAAAATAAAATAAAAAAAAAATATATATATATATATAATTGTACTATAATTATAATTATTGATTAAATTATACATAAGTAAGTACAGTTTTGCTGAAATATCTAAAAATTTAGCCTAGATATAGAAAATAATTTCACTGGACCATTAAAATGAATTGTTTAAATGTTGACAATGCTGCAAAAAGTTTTAACATTCTAGCAATCCCACACAATTATTTCAATATCTAAACCGTATGTGCTTTTTCCCGGGTAGTTTAATTAATAATTTTTCATTAATGTCCCCCCTAAGTCCGATGAAAAAAAAAAGAAAGAAATCTGAAAAATTATAATTAAGATTAAGAATCGTACATACATCACAGGTATTCTGAATAATTCTGAGCAGTCTCTTATAGTTTCCTTTGTAATCTTCAGCCGTACACATAATTATCTTATTGTTTTCGAAATTACGGTAATAAGCACGAGGGCGAAGCGCGTCCGATTTGTCTCCTAGCCTGCCTCATGCAGAAGATAACTAAACAAAAGCGATGACGACGAGGTCCACGAAACTGACGCCGGGTGTAATGTGGAAGTAAACCGGAGGTCGGAATCGGGCAGATATGGCGTTATACTCGCTCCTTAAGAGGAGCCAGGGCTCTCGAGTCCGGAGATTTATGCCACGCGCGGATTTGTGCCCCTGACGCGGAATTAATCTTTAGTCTGTCCCACCCTGGGTCCCCGTGGAGCGAGAAACCGCTCATTACTGTATCTGGCTTTGTAACTACTGTTGTGCAACCATAGCGGATATAACTTCTCGAGCTGTCTGAGATTGTTACGAACTAATCGCAGTCTGCGACTCATAACTGGGGACATGCCCGTGAGTTCAAGCTATCGACCGACCCGAAAGTTCAAGCTATCGACCGACAAGGATTGGAGTCCTTCACGTAAACGCAATGACATATAATAATGAATTGAATCTTAAGCGAACACAGCGGTCTCAGAGATAATCTCTGTGTACAGAGTTGCCACAAAATTGGAAATATATGGGTAAGGGAAATTGAAAATGATCAGGGAAAATCAGAAAGAGAAATCAGAGAAATTTGGAATACTTCAGCAAAATTGTTCTTTTCGTGTATATTTCAGTCGACCATTTTTGTTGTTACGGTAAAATTTTAGTTTATAGGATAAAACATTTTTCCTAGTGTTACGAATCTCGTTGGAGATTCTACGCTCCTCCGTGTGTTGTAACGTACATGTATTGAACATATGTAACATATATGTATTGAACATATATATACATATTTATAACATATACGTATTCCAAGCGTTAAATTTATATAGCGAAGTTTAAAATTACGACGTATTGAACGGTTTGTTCTTTTTTTCAGATCACGAACTTTTCGGGGAAATTAGCCTACCTCGGCGGGCTTGTTGTCGGTAAGTAATTTTTGAAATCCTTCGAGAGTCGCGTCTCCAACTAGTACGAAACTTATCCAAAACGAGTCCCGATGTGTAGAGAATATTCTTTCTTCCTTTTTCCCCTTTTCTCTCTCTCTCTCTCTCTCTCTCTCTTTTTTTTGTTTTATGCAACATTGCGCTAACGCGAAAAACTTTGTTGCACCGTTCGTGCCGCCGCCTAAAAGAGTTTCCGGCTCCTCGCGGGAAATTCGCGGCGCTGTCGTATTAAGCTTCTCCCATTTGTGATAAAACGTAACGGCAGAAAAGCTTTTCTCGTAGCTATTAAGACGAAGCCGCGATTACGCTTTTGCGGCTTGATTAGCAAGAAATCCTTTTACCGTGTCGTTACTTGGATGGAAAATTTTTATTCGAGACCAGTATATGCGTTATTGTAATACCAAAGTACTGCTCGTTCGCTGGGAAATAGCATAAATCAGGCGTTTCTTTCTGGTTCAGCGCCCCTTGAAAACGCGGGAGAGAATCGAATTATACTTTATTGTCGCCGTGCGCGAACATTGGATCTGCAGGCATCGTCTATAGATTTTGAGAGACAACACGATCGTGGTTGAGCGGACGGGCGATCGAGCAAAGAGGATGGAAGGTGGATTCAGGACGTCGAATATTGGCGATGTCGTGCTGAGAGGGATGGGGGTACAAAGGGGGATGACGAAGGTACGCGCCCGGAATCGTACCCAAAATTCACAGCACGTGCTTCTAACGTAGCTCCCGCAGGAGCCCTTCACCTGAAGAGGTTACTAGCTATTTTTATGTGTACCTATATAGTTATCGAAAGGGAAAGGGATGTAAAAGGCTGAGAGTCCGAGGGACCGTTTCCAGGTGTTGGATAGTCCGAAGGGACCAGCACAATAAAACACTTTAATTTTTATTTCGCGTAGATGTACGACAAGTACTCGCGTTACCTTCCGTAACGTTTCGTAAAATCATTGTTTTTCATGTCAATTCTTTTATAATACACACTCTCTAAAACTTTTAGAGTGAATAGCCACTCTGAATAGTGAAATTTCACTCTTAAAGATTGAAAGATTGAGTTGCACTTTTTCCAAATTGGCTCAATTTTCATTCTTTAAAAAATGAGATTCATTCGAAAAAAAATATATAAATAAGAACTTATTAACGAAGTTTTTAATATTGCAGTAGAAATAAAATCTGATCTCTAAATACGAAACACATCGCTTTGCTGTCGAAACGTTTCTAAAAGGCAGAGATTTCAGACGATCGAAAAGCCCCTCGGACGAGCGTTAGCTTTGAATTTGGCGTTTTTCTTCTGATGCTGGGAGGGAGATCGTTGCCAGAGTCTGTCGCTGATGGTGCTGTCGAATGCCAGGAACGCGCGTCTTTCCCTCACGTTTGACCTTTTCGGGTCTGGTGACGAGGGAGGAGGATCAGAGAGCGCCTCTTCGCCTCAACGATTCTCACCGTCCACTGTGTGCCTGGTAATGGCCTTTATGTAACACCCTGACATTCTCGGGTGGCTGGACGACCTCCATAATGCAGAGCATATAACGCTCCGTTCTTACGCCGCAGGATCGCTTCTTCAATCAGGATCTACGAGTTCGATGCGCGATATCCCAAGCGCACGGTAGTCGAGGAAGGAATGCCGGATTCGGAGTTACAATATCGGGTTAAGGGTCGAGCACACAAAATGGGGTCGAAGGGACATGTAGGTACATACCTAAAATGTTGCTCTTGAAGATTGGAGATATCGTCACACGGATGAAACTCGATGGGTTGATATAATAGAGTTGGTAGAAAGGTCGAACGAACGAGTAGTTAATTGGGTCAAAGATTAATACTGTAGTTTATTAAAACGTTATAAAAAGAAATGAAAACTAGTTCTTTATTAATGTATACAATGAACGTTTCGAATACGCCAAGTCTTTTTCAGTTAAATAACAATAGAAAATAAATTAAAGGTTTCGAAAAACAAATAAAGTACATGAAATCTTAATATAATTAAAATGTTGGAAAGTCGATATAGAAATATAAATAAAATTCTCTTTCCAACATTTTACAATTAATTGCTCGTTTGATCAATTTCATTGCATTTACTTTGCGATTTTGTAGGATGTAGTGGATATTATTGGGTTGGAATTCTTTTTTCGCAAGATTATCTTCTCGAATTATGCAATACAACTTTACTGTCGACCACTGTGCGTGTCCCTATTATTCCGCTTATGTTATTTCTATTGTATTAAGACTCGCGTAGAAGATCGACGCGATTAATCGTAAACGCATTAAAGGATCATCGCGTCGCGACGAGAGAAAGAAAGGGATTCGCGCTTGGGAACGAGACGTACTTCGGTGGCGAGACGTCGAAAGCCCGCGTTAATTAAGGTTTCTTAGCAGACGTGGCGGAGCAGACGACGCGTGTGTAATTGTGCATTCGCCTGTCGGCAACCTCGTCGTGAAGGCTTTGTCCCGAGAAACCAGACTGGATCTTAAGACCTAGGTTCACCCACACGCCTACGGACAATGGCAGTGGAGGTCTACTCTACAATACAGCTCTGCTTATAGTATTTCTAAAACGCGAATTTTGCTCCCTCGATATCATCTCCCCCATTTCTGGCTCCCGTACGCTGTTCCCCCTCTATTTCTTTTCTCTCTTTCTCCGTCTTTTTTGGTAGATATAAACGCATCGACCGACCAGATCAGATATAATCGCTGATAAATAAAGTTGATAATGAACGACAAATAAAATTGAATCGATAAATGAAATTGAAAATTTTTAATATATATATACATATGAAAAATTTTTCCTTTATTGGAGAATATTTATTTCTCGCAGAAATTTCTCGATGATATATATTTCTGTGTCCTAGTAGCGGAGGTAAAGGTATGACTCTTTTAACTTCGAACACGCGCATGCCAAGCATCTGCTAGGAAAATAGCAGCTGCTGGAGGTATTTCGCGGGAGATACGGGGAATCGGTATATCAATTTAATGAAAATCAGTACCTCTGGAGACCAGAGGACTTTCCTTGCAAGTGTGATTGATGAGGCGTGCTGCCTGAGCGCATTTATTGTGAGAGTGTAGATTAGCGTTGCTGTCGACGAAATGTATTACCGCGGTATGTCGCGAGAATAATAAATGTAATTTAATGTGGCGCAAAGCTGGTACGACTCTCAGTGGATCGTCAGGTCGCGTACATTGCGCATTATTACGCGCGAATATTTCCGTCATATATCTGAAAAAGAGCTAAATAGACAGGCGCGCAGAGAAATGTCGCGAGAGATGCGGCCATATAATATTATAAAAATATAATATAATTACAGCACAGTAATTAAGAGTAAAATATGAAGTAATAAAGAGGAACTTTTTTTCTGGAAATTTTGAAATAATTCGAAAAAAAGTCGACGAAGCTATTAATTCTTTAGATAATTTTCTATGAAACAATAATTTTCTTTTTTATTGTATATAGCAGACTTGATGCGTGATCATTCGTCAACGAGATAGCGCCATGTATCCAAGAATATGAGATCTGCGACAGAAATACATGAGTGAATCTCGGTAAATTTGTGCGCGATAAAGATCAGGGTAACGCGCTCGAGAATTGGAATTGTTGATTATATCCTGCGGTATGGTAAATCATGACGACGTTATTTCGGAGGAGGTTGTACTATTCGCAGATGCGATCTCCGGCGTTTGGTCTCCGAATCCCTTATCTGTGACCACCTAGTGATATCACCCTGCAGAACGTGCACTACCGCAACAGAGAAATAGCAAGGAGCAAGTTAGATTTCTTGGTAAACTTTCTTCCTTTGCGCGTGAAATTAAATTGACATGTTGCGCGAAAGCGAAATGACGTCCAGTGGTGGAATTATCACGTTACGAAAAATTCACTTTATGCGGTCAACATTAAATATCCACCTGCGAGATATACTTTGTGCGCGATCTTCTTTCATGATATCAAATTTACACTGTTAGATGTGATATGAAAAGAGCAATGTAGTAACTCAAGCCTTCGGATTAAATATTTCGTTATTTTTAGCTCCCTTAACGTATCAAAATGTAAATCCATTTCTGTGATTAGTTTCAAAATAAACATCGTTCGTATTAACGTGTACACTTAGTAAATAATAAATTAAATTTGAATCGAATTTGATACATTCTCTTAAGTCACTTATCGCCATCGTTTTAGTCGAATTAACGACAAATTAGGAGCAACGGCGGCCTGTAGAAATGAATAAAAATAACTCCAATTGTAATCTGACATTAAGAACTCAACAGTGTTAACCCTAACAATAACGTTTCGAGATGTAATACACGCAGTGCGTGCTATATTACGGCTATATTATTTCCGAGAGTTACGCACTAATAATATCACGCTGGGCCTTCAACCCTTGTCGACGATCTTTATCGTGCATTCTCGTCGTCGACACTTAGGCCGCGCTATATGGAAACGCACGCACCCTCAGGATTGCTCTTATCGGCATCTATTCCGTTGTACGTCGTACCGACGCCCATTCCCCATCCTCCTGGTCTTATCTCGCGTGAAAACCCTCTTTAGTCCCGGCGCGCGTTTCTCTAAAGACAATACCCCCTAAAAAGGTAACAAACTTTTTAGTAGCTGCAAGAAGGAGACCTCGAACGAGCGAACACTGTACGAGCGAGCTTTTCTCGTAGTTTCCGTCACATCTTATACCCTTTCCGCGTAAAAACGCCCTGCAGGTACGTAAAATATACGTACATATGTATATCCGACTGCGGAAACTTTATTACGCTTACTCTTAAACTTGCAACATTTTGTCAGATCCCATATGAATATATGAGCGTGCGTGACGTTGCTCCAAAATTTATGCACGTTATACGGATGAACAAAGAAAAGTGTACGGAAAGGACGATTTTGCTAAAGTATCTAAAAATTTAGCTATTATTTATACTTTAGCTATGATTTTATGTTAGATACAGATATGAAAATAACTTTGTTCGGAATATCATAATAATTATCTGAGAAACCCCAAGCAATGATGGAATAAAAATTTGATTAAAATAGAGATCTAATTTTATATTAGGACTATCAAAATTATTATATAGGACGTTGTGAAATAATTGCTAGAATGTTAAAACTCTTTGCGGCATAGCTCGAGATTTCTATAAAATAATGTTGATGGTATCAGGATTTATCAGTATCTTAGATACTTAACTAAAATCGTTCTCTACGGATAATATTTTATCTTCTGGCAAATTCTCGCTTCTCGAATGAATTGAAAGTAAATGTACGAAAATCATTGTTACCCAACAGCCCCGGGGCGAAACGTGGTATAAAGTTTTGCGGAATAAATGAGAGTATCGTTAAAGGGAATACGATAGCGCGACGCCAAAGAAAATTGCAGGGCAAATTAGCTATTAATAATGAAGAGGTTTTCTAACGGGGCACCGAGTGAAATCAACGCTCTCGATAGCATCGCAGGAATACTCTCTCGGTTCGCGTCTCTGCCGAACTATCTCGCGACGGTGGTCTTCCTTTCGCGCGCTACCAGCCACGTCGGACGAGTTCATTACGGTTGCAACGCGGCTAACAGGATTTCGCTCGGTTGTCGTAACGAGCTCTCCCGAGTCGTAATTCAAAAGTTGATTCGAGTAGCTGCAATTTATTGCTCCGCGCACTCTGGCCAAGACTTTTTCTCGCGGAAAAGGTCGGTGGGGCGGTGGGCGGACTTGGACGCGGCGGGACGTGAGAAGCGGCAGGGACGAGGAAACTCGTCGCCGCGATAAGGGAAATTGCATTAAACATCGTGGGCACGTGCGAAAAGCGCGAAGAAAGGAAGTCCTCCGGGAGTCGTCGATATCGGGCATCCCTGCTGCGAATTGACGCGCCCCAGGTTTGTTAATGCAGGTGGGGACTCGCCGAATCGACCTCTCGTGCGACCTCTCGAATCATAGAATTATGGACGAAATTTTAATGGCTCTGCCCCAGAGTTAAGGGCCGCCCTTTGGAAACTAAATTGTCCGCCGGTCGATAAAAAAGATTCGACGAATTTTAAGCGGAAGGGCGCTACGTTTCTTATTATGTGACACGTATAATAACGTGTTGCAATAAAATTAAAATAATACCCACACGTACAGAAAACTTTTTCGAATCAAATTAGATTCCAGCTCGATTCTCTCAAAAAATTATGGATCCTGGTTGGGTAATTTATGAAGATCTCT
>NW_017305179.1:1002011-1004846 GCF_001594115.1 Trachymyrmex septentrionalis
TACGTACAGAAAACTTTTTGGAATCAAATTAGAATCCAGTTCGATTCTCTCAAAAAATGGATCCTGGTTGGGTAATTTATGAAGATCTCTGATGAGAGATATATAATAAGAAGTAAACAAATTTGATCAGATCTTATTTCATCTTCCCAACGTCTTTTTAAGTATTTTCGATTTATTTTATATTACAATTGCGAAAAATATTCAAATACTTTGAATATTTATAATTTACAAGTATATAAATATTTATATACTCGAAATTTAAATACTCCAAGTGTTTCAAGGACTTTTCGAATTTTTCAAGTTAAATGAATGTTTTTAATAGAACATCCTGTATATGGAAAAATTTTGGCAAATTTCTATGCACGTATCTTTATATAAATTATACATTCGAACTTAACGACGTGATTTATATTTTAAAGTTTTCCCGTCTTGAAATGTGCACATAAAATATACAAGTTTCTAATAGATCTCCTAATGCATGTAACATGAAAATATTTATCCTGTCATAGCGTTGCTATGCAATAAAATTATTACGATCAAGTAAGATATACTATATAAAATATTAGAAAAACGGAACGAAGAACGAAAGCGACGATTTCTTCAAGCAGGTTGAATTTTTAGATACATAAAACATACGAATCTAGAAAAGATCGGGGAGAACGTTGCCTGACGTGACAAAGATTTCATTCATCAAAATTTTCGTGGACGACATGAGTGTTATCGCGGAGATAAGACCGTTTATTCGGCTGTATGGGGGAGTAATAGAGGAAGTGAGAGAGAGAGAGAGAGAGAGAGAGAGAGAGAGAGAGAAAAGACACACGTCTGGTGGAATCCGATCGATAACGGATTACGAATTGCATTTGGCTGGATCGGAAGTTACGATCGCACTGGCACGGTGGTTCGGCAATCCTTTTCCGAACTTAGCAATCCGCTTAACTTCGACTGCAGATTCGACTGCAAAACTTATCGGATCGAACCGGCGCGGCGCGGCGCGATACGAAATCGCGTCCATATATATAATCTGTACGAATTGTAACACACGGCCGATCTCCGTTCCCGATACCCGGGACGCAGATATATTCGCTAAATGTAGTTTTCATGACTTCGCGCGTGCATTCGGCTTTCTCTCGATTAACATCGTCCATATTGCGCCGAAACGTTTTCGTTGGCGTTGAAAATCGCGACGTGAAACATGTGTAACTCTTCATCGCGATCGATATATAAAATTTCCTTTTTTTTTTTCCATATTTATAACATCAAAAATCTTAATACTAAGGGCTTATAGCGCGCAAAATGCATAAGCGTGGCATATCTAATATATAAGATCGTCTAGACTAGATGAATACGTTATGTAAATCAATATGGCGATTTTATGCTGGATGCTTGCTGGTCCAGCTTATGGACGAGCTTATGCTA
Organism: Trachymyrmex septentrionalis; assembly: GCF_001594115.1. Taxonomy (NCBI): domain Eukaryota; kingdom Metazoa; phylum Arthropoda; class Insecta; order Hymenoptera; family Formicidae; genus Trachymyrmex; species Trachymyrmex septentrionalis. The sequence goes on from NW_017305179.1 coordinate 1,003,428, forward strand.
CAAAAGAAAGAATGGCTTCGCTGAAATATCTAAAAATTTAGCTAGATATAGATCTAGAAATAATTTTGTTGGACGATCATTACTCAGTAAAGTAATTTTGCAATAATACTGCAAAAAGTTTCAACGTTCTAGCAACTAGCTTGAACGTCCTACATAATTATTTTGATGGTTCAAACAAAATTATTTTTTAATCTGTGTCTAGCTGAATTTTTAGATACTTCATCAAAACCGGTTTTTTGCTATGATTATATTTTTTTTTATGCGTTATATTTTATCTTTAAATACTTTACTATGAGAATAATACACTGGTATATGATATACTCAGTCTAATTCGATTGCTTTTACAAAAAATGAACATGTGAAATTATTAACGAACGTAATATTGTTAAATTCATAATGTAAAAGTATATCCAGTTTGAGATATTTTAACTATTTCTATCATTTCTACAAATCGTCATTCATCATTGCTCTTATTGAATATGTTGTTAATTGAACTAAAATTTAACTTAAATATATAAAATGTATTAAATTCGATTTACTACGTACGCTTAGTTCGTACGTTGATGTGGACATCGTTTTCATTAAAACTAATTACAGAAATGTGTTAATTTACATTTTGACATGCATAGAAGTTAAAGGTAAACAGAATGTTATTTCATATCTTTATTGTACTAAAAACTTATAAGCAATGAGAAAAGCATCGGAAAAAAGTCTTTTCGATAAAAAAAAAAAACCTCAAACCTTAGAATCTGACGAAGATGTGCTCCTGTTTCGCGCGTCCCCGACATAAGTATATCTGCAAGAATTCCTGTGCCACACGCGTCGTTAGAATTTCATTAGGAACATGTGTACGCGCGGTCGCCTCGCCGTCCCGGTTACATCCTTCATTTCCGGTCCTGGGCGGCGTTTCCTGCGCCCGCGGCGGGCAGATAGCGCGTGCACGCTGTTCCACATATATTTCCGGCATTCGTTACCCGGCTTTCCGCTCGAAACGGGACTGGAACACCCGAGAAATCATACCGCCTTCCTATCGCGGTGTGTGCAATGTGTGCACGCGCGATGCCCCGCTCGACGACGAGCTCGGCGAACTTTGGCCGATACGTTATGCGAGAAGTGACATCGCATCGCGATGTGACTCTCGCTCGCGAGAGGAACAGATCACGAGGGCTGTTCGCGAGAGAGTCGCGGCGTGAACAACGATCCACGTATCGATAAATTTTATTACTTCGAAACGCGAATGGGAGAAAGGAAGAGATCATCGTTTTACCTTGCGGGGTCAACGTTCCCTCTTTTGTGCAATGCACTTCGCAACGCTGGTCAGTAACACTATATACGGTGTAAAGAATGCTGTTGTAGTATCTAAAAATTATTTAACTATAAATAGAGAGATCTTAAAATAATTTTATTCGAAACCCCCCC
>NW_017305179.1:1004886-1011101 GCF_001594115.1 Trachymyrmex septentrionalis
CTAGAATGTTAAAACTTTTTTGCAGCATTGTGCATTGAAAAAAAAATGTATTAAATCTATCCTACATGTTTCTTTGATTAAATAGCACTAAGTAAACATTTACTTACAATAAATAAATATTTACTCAATAAAAAATGATAGTTAAATCAAATTAATAGTTATTGCATCAAATAAATATATATTTATATTTAATAAATATCTACTTTAAAACTTATTCAAGCAAATATTTATTAACATTGAGTTTTTTTCAGTGTGCTTATTATATACCCTAAATTTCTTGCAGTGAAATCTCACTCGAAGAAAGTGAAACAACCACCCTTCACTTCTTGAAAAAGAGTGACAATTTTCACTCTCTTCAGAGTGATTTTCACTTCGAAAAAGTGAAATCTTACTTTTTCGGAGTGAGACTTTACTCCTTTGAAGTGGAAATTCACTCTGAAAATTGTTATGTTACTTCAACAAAAGTTTAAATTCGTCCTTTCCGCGTGAGATTTTCAAGTCTCCTTTCGTTTCTTCTCGCGATAAAACAGCAGGCTGAGCACACAACGATCGCGAATTTTAGAATTTCAGACCGGGCGGGACCACGTAGAACCACCCCCGCGCGGGGTGAGATGATTCATAGCGCCTACGGCCGCCTCCAATGCGAGTTACCTAACTCGAATTTACGGCGAAGGGGGCTCCTGAACAAATCGAACAAGACAAACAAAATAGCGGAGCGCCGAAACGCGATAACTCGATCCGCGAAAAGTTTTCGCGAAACTCTCTCTCTCTCTCTCTCTCTCTCTCTCTCTCTCTCTCTCTCACACACACACACTCATTCACTCACTCGTGAATACGTCTCGCGCAGAATACTCGAGTCAGACGTTCGCCCTGATGCGACGAGAACACCATCCAGGCAGCGGGAACAGGCACAATCGGAACGGCTTTGCGAGAAGCTATTTTTATCGCATCCTCTCTTCGTAAACTCCGCTCTCGCGCGGGCGGCATGTGTTATCTCTACCGCGTGTTGGACAGAGTTTCGGAGCTCTATCCACGCCCGGCACGTCCGCCCGAAGAGTTCGCCGGCGAGCGGATCTTCGAGAGGGTAACAGTGCGAAGTGAGTTTGTTGTACGCGGCTCTTGTTCGAGATCGGCGACAGAGGAACGAGCGTCGTACCAAATGTGCATCCGAATAGCTGAAATTATCGGTGAGGAGAAGGAAAGTTAGTTCGTCCTCGAAACAAGTCAGGCTCTTGATCTCGATGCTTCGTGCGAGCCGATCACATTTTTTTCTTCATAAATAATCTGTATAAAATATAGTATAAATTTGTGGATATTATTATCGACCTTCCACCGACAACGTGAACTTTTCCATTAGCGAACACTGTTAAATTTGTAATGTCAAATTGTGCCCAATTTCAGTAATTTTTAATCATTTCTATAGGTCACTGTTAATATATCGTTAATTTAACTGAATTAATCGTACGGAGATCCGGATTCGACTCCCGGCCGAGGCAATATTTTTCGCAATAAGTTTATTACAGTTTTTTAAGATTAAATTTGGGAGATTTGTGGGGATTATATTAATATCTCAGATTGATCGCGTTGAAAGTCCGACGATCATATCGACACGCAATTATTCATTATTTCTGAAATTAATTCATTTAAATGAATATATATAATAGTTCAACATCTTAACATTCAGACCGTAGTTCGTATTTGAAGTAATGTATTTAACTGAATTACTTTACTATATATGGGAACAAACACTGATACATGATATATTCAACCCAAACAAATTTTGCTTATAACTTTCATGAAAATAAACATATTGTAAAAAAAATTTTTTGTTTTTTTCAATTAAAACGTTAAAGAACATAACGGTATATTATTAAATTTGTAATGTCAAATTATATCCATTTCGAGATATTTTTAATCATTTCTATAAGTCGTCACTGTTCCTATTCAATACGTCATTAATTTAACTGAAATGTAGAAATTGTATTAAATTACTATGATTAAAATTGAATGTATTATTTACTAAATGCATACGTTAATATGAACGTTGTTTACTTGGAAACTAACTACAGAATGAATTAATTTACCATTTTGACATACATGTTAAAAATAACAAAATGTTTTTTTTATTCAACGGATTCGGTTACCATTGTTTCTTTGATAGTGTAGGAGTCTTGGAAAAACAAAAAAATTTGTTATTCTGAATTATATAAAAATTTGAAAAAAAATCTGGTATATTTGTTTATAACAATAAGTTTTTACTATTATTGGAAATCGGCATTATTGGAAATTTTACTTATCATTTACAGATTTAAATTTATCTACTGAAATTCACAAAATTTATCAAAATACCAACGTACTTTTAAATACCTCGGTTGCCGGTGGAGAGTTAATATATATTTTTAGATTTCTAAATTTCAATTTTTTCCTTTTAAACCCGCATACGCGACAGAAATACAATCGATTAAGAAATTACAGAAACTTGTTCAATATGCTTGTCGTAGTCAGTTTATGATCAACGTTTTCAATAATGGCTCGATGTTCACGCGTTATTGAAATTTTTTAAAATACTTTAAACAAATAAATGCCATTTTATATAAAATTTCAAACTACACTAACAGTTGGATAAAATGAAATGAAAAGCTCGCAATTGCTGGATATAATTTTATTTACTCATATTATCCAATAATTTATTAAATAACAATAAAAATTCTACTGTGGCGTACTTTCTAAGTCTGAATCAGTGGATAGTCAGTAATTAATCCAGTGGCATACTTGGGCACTGGATAATCAGTAAAGTTCAACTAAAAAAGGAAGAATGTTTGTATAACTAAATATACTGATATTTTCACATTAATTTGTGAATCTTCCAATATCATATTTATTGAATTTACACATTAACACAAGGCTAGTTAAATCACATAATAAAGATTAGCTAAGTTAGAGATCTCTCACACACACCACACCCTCCCCCTCCCTCCATATTTAATTCACTAATTATCAATAGCATACTTGCGACACTGATATCAGTGATTATCCACCGATTCATATTTAAAGAGTATTCATGCAGTAAGTCATATTTACTCGGCAGACAATTTATTATATATGAACCTATAAATTTGGAATCTAACGCTCGGAAGATCCGAAGGAAAGAGATTCCTTTGGTCGCGTTTTATTACCGCAACAAGTTCAAGCGTGGTTTTGAGGTATTCGTTGTTGCTCTTCGTAGGATAACGCTCAAAGGATACCTTCCGCGGGATTTGCACGAGAATAATAGAGACCACAATGCCCACGAGACTTATCGAATAATTTAATTTTGCGCTCCTTCTTGCAGGGAGGAACTTTTCCAGTATATGGCGGCTGTTAGAATCACCCCGGTCGTTTTACGCTGCGCTTTTAATCTTCCCGCCGAGATAGATAGGCGCTATTGCGTGTTCTATCAGCTCACTTCGTTCTCACTGACATTATGCTAATTAGGTTAAAAGCCTTCAATGGAAGGAGAGAAAGAGAGAAAGGAAGAGAAAAAGAGAAAGACAGCATGATTGTTACACATACTGTGCTCTCCGTTTAATCGGCTAAGAGTGACAATATGGAGAGGTTGAATATTCATACGGAAGTAGAATGTCTCTCTCTCTCTCTCTCTCTCTCTCTCTCTCTCTCTCTCTCATCGTCCGTTTTATATCATCTCGTAAATTTTACAGAATGCACGGTTTTGTCGCGGTGTTGAAGCGATGTCTCGCCCGAACTCGGACGTCAATGTAAAAGAAAGGGGATGTTTAACAAATCGCAGAGTGTTTTTAGTAGATTAAAAACACTCGAGTTCTAATTAAAGTCGTAGAAGCCTCACGTGCAATTCCAATTAGGTGGCACGGGATTCACCGCTGTACGAAATTCGAGAGAAAACGCTCTAAAGTAAATACCGCGCATTCCCATCTAATGCGATTCACGCTTTTTCATCGACCACTCGGAGAATTCATTAAAACTGACCTCACGGCGAACTTTCGACGAAGAAATTTTTGGTTTCTCCGTGAGATCTTCCTCATTATTTACAGCGGCATCTCTAGGATCTACGAAGTCAGCACGATATTCTATTAAGATAATAAAATATAATCCAGCAGTAATTTTCCTTTCGTAATTCCACCGTTCCTTATATAGAGTTTCGCATTTTTCGTATATACTGAACAATCAAAATTGCAAATATATGTTAACTTTATGAATCTAGCGTGATACTTTCCTTCCAAAGTACAAGAAAAATATAAATATTTCCACTTTTAGCTGTAGTTTCCGTTAGTGCTATTCAAATATTACCAATATATATAATTTGAAAACAAAAATTTCAATAATTACCAATTTTAATTACACGTTAAATATAGGAGGCAATAATTTCTAAACAGAGTTTAGCTGCTATTTTTTTCAATTTTTAATTTTTTAGTATAAAAAATGCAGAACTCTTTTTTTATTTTTATAAGGAACTAGGAAAAATGCTATTTGAAACTGTCACTATTTTTATTTTATATCAATAGAATATGTCGTGCTAACTTTACAGATCTACATAAAATTGGATCTTCTCTAAAATCAAGAATTTTAGAGAAAATTGTACAGAAAATTTTGCAAAATTTCCTGACTTTTTCTCCGATTTCCTCAATCATTTTCGTTTACCCTTGACATTTCTCTGATTTAATTAGAATTAGCCTTTGAGAATTATAGCGAAGGAATTATTATGCCCAGCGATAAGCGCGACGATGAAAAGCGCATGAGTTTATCGCGGTCAATTAAATGCATCATGCGCGCGATGCCGAGTTGCATTTGCAGCGTCACTAGTCACGAGGCAAAGGCGTATTATTCCGAAACATACATGCGCTTTAGATTCGCGTGTAATCGAGAGGTATGTCTGCTTGTCTCGAACTCGAGTCGGGAAATTCAACTGCTCGTAACAGGTTGAGAAATGGAACATCACCGAGTTGCGCATCCAAGTTGTATCTAACAGTTGTACGCTCGTTCAGGAATAATTAAAGCTGATTTATTAGCATATTACGTCAGTAGGTGTCAGCAAAAGACAGTAAAAAATTCTGTTGCTCTAAACGGATTAATTAGGCAAATATTTCTTAAACACGGAGAGTGCTGTGTTTTACTGCACAAGGAATAATAATTACAAAAAATGAAAAGTCAAAATAACAGAAAAAGATATAAAATATATCAAGATAAGAAAATTAAATAGGAGCAACAACAAATTGAACAAATGTAAGACCTTGGAATATTATTCTCAATCATTTCTGTAATAAGATAAACAGTAAAAAGACATTTCGTATTCGTATTAGAAATGGTCCACTCTTGTTAAAATTTTATGTCGGATTTTTAACATACCCGCGAGTGCTAACTTAACATAACATAATTATGTTATTTAAATATGTTATTAAATTAATATTCGACATTTCTTAAAACAACACAATTTATAAATAAGTGAATAAATAACGTTTAAAGTAATACTTCTTAAAATACAAATTTTAAGCTAAATGAATAAAATGTGTTAATTTATATATATTATATAAATGTTAATTTTAATTAAAAAATATGATTGCTTATACAAATTGTGTGTCAGTGTTACGTTTTTTACTTTAATTCGTTACATAATATTTGCGTTACTTTCCAACATATCTATCTTGTATCTTAAATTTAGTACAAATTCTTCAACTGCGTGGATGGCAAACTTAAACGGTGCTAATTGTAATTACCTTAAATTCTAACAAATTCAAATTTAAATTTAAATTAGTCTTTGAAAATTAGAACTAGATTAATCGGACAAGGGTATCATACTGCCGCTGTTGCTGAACGAGACCCGGCGAGTTTTCGGCAATCCCGGCGCATGCAGTGCGACCGAATTTGCGAGGGAGAGAAGAAGGAGGGAGAAAGGAGGTGATAAGCGACCCGTTAATTTCGTATAACTTATTCGCGCCCCCGAACTCCGCGGCCGAACTGCACAGCTATATACGCGAATGCGACCATTGAATGCCACCGGAAACCGGTTTAAGCGCGCCGCTCGGGGACACGCTCGGGTGTGTGCATTGCAAAATTTATGCACGCGCCACGTTTGTCGACGCGTTTCGTACAAAAGCGGTCGGAATTAATTGCCGTGATTAGACGACGCGTGCACGGAGAGTGGATCGCGATCGGGACGGAAACTGGGAAACGACACAATAGACCGGCAGACACGGATCTCT
>NW_017305179.1:1011201-1012596 GCF_001594115.1 Trachymyrmex septentrionalis
TGGATCGCGATCAGGACGGAAACTGGGAAACGACACAATAGACCGGCAGACACGGATCTCTAATCTTCTTTCAGAAACGATCCGCGCGTCGTATAATATCGGATATATTTCGTACGTATGAAAGCTTGCGCGAAAGGTCTGCAACACGAGAGTTAAAATGGAAATTACATGTATGTCACCTATGCATTATGTTGCAGGCTTGCTCGAAAGCTGTTCTGGTCTGAATATATAAGAGCGAGACAACAAGGAACGGTGTTCCAGTTGTAAGAGATAATAGCTGCGGTTTAACAGAAAAAAAAAGCAGCTTTGTGTACTGTTGTAAGATACTTATAACGATTGGCCTACATTTTAGGTCTAATGAAAAATTTAAGGGCAAGACCATCGTATTAAACCTCCGTACTAACATTATAAAAGTTATATAATAATTATTATATAATAATTGTTATATGATAATAATTATATAATAATTCCGCTTGAAAATACGAGAACGCAGTTATTAAAAAAAGATGATCGCAGGCGAGTTGCGCAATTAAAAAAAAAAAAAAAAAAAATGACAGCGCGAGGAATTGATATTTCTGCGAGTAACGAGTTTTATATATAATCGTGATAAATATTTAATTTCTTTGATATATAAAGGAATCCTCCATATTCGATCGTAATCCATTTTCGCGATAATGCGCTGTAATACTGCGCCTTTGACGACTTCATTTGACTATTTATACGCTCGAATGTAAAGGCGACCTGTCGTTTCGCCTTCTCCATAAGCATAAAACTCGTGTGTTCGCGTGGCACGAATATATACGTGTCTCTGCTAAATAAGGAGCGAACTGACGCTTTCGTTTCGCGTTCAGTAATATACACGTTTCAGTGCGAGGAGAACCGATGCAAAAAAAATTCGCGTTCCTCGAGAATCCACAAGATCGAATCTCGCAGAAGTGAAATACTTGAAACAAGTAATTATGATTTGCGTACACTGTCTAAAATCTATAGCGTCACAAATTTAACCTAAGGTGAAGTCGCCGCCGCTCTTACTAGATATATCGTTATTTTATACTAAAACGATAATTAAATTTGACACTATATAGTACAGTGTCAAATGTAATCATTTTAGTATAAAATAATAATAATAATAACTTGAATTACATTGCATAAGCTTATAAATTAGATTTACAGGTAATCCTAGTAAGCCATTGTTATTTTCGGTCACACCCCAGGGTCTGTGAAACCCTGCAACTTTGTCACGCTATATCTCTGGACTGAATACGTATTTTTCAAAGATCAAAACGTGTGAGATTCATACCTCGAAGTCAGACAGATAAATATGAATCAAATAATATTTTTTTGATATTTCAAAAATTATTTTGATTTTCAATTAATTACAATGCTTCAAGGAAA
>NW_017305179.1:1012696-1024779 GCF_001594115.1 Trachymyrmex septentrionalis
GTTGATGTTTCAAAAATTATTTTGATTTTCAATTAATTACAATGCTTCAAGGAAATGTAAAACGGCAATGTAAAAAATCGCCAGGGTCCGTTGGAGTGATTTGCTAGGGTTAATAGTACGTACTACAGCAAAGTGCAAAAAGCGAGGCGACAACAATATTGCTGATGTATAGCCTAACCAGTAAATAAAATTTGATTTGCATCGACAATGTTAATTGTAATGAGACAAGATGAACTGAGCAGCAGAATATAACTGAGGAGTGGCGACTCACCTTAAGTTAAATTTGACACTATAGATTTAACAGCGTACAGTATTTTTCCACGTGTAGATAGATTAACTTATTATTGATCTTTCAGCTAGACATGTTTTCCTATATTGTATCTTACATAGTACAGAATATCGCCACTGGTACTATCACTGGTACTATACGATGCTGACGCGGTAAGACCCGGCGCAGAATCTGCGGCGCCTGCAGTCTCCAGCCCGGCGTTCGCGTTTTCACGCTAATTGGAATGCAATTGCGACGAAATCGGCCCAGCGGGCACGTACTCTGACGTGAACGGATTAAACGACGGTCAGCTCTATTTTGCGGGCAAGTTCGCGTGCGGCTTTACACCAACGGAAAGTTAATCCGCACCGTCCCCGCAGAGGGAATCGGCCCCATTTACTCGGACCTCGATTTCGGATTACGTCCTTGTGAAGAGGGGCTGCTCGCTCGATGATGCAACGAGAGTTCCGCACTTTGTCAAATCCACGCGTACATTAACGGAATCCTAAAGTCGTCTTTTTATTCACACCCATTCACACCCATTTCTATCAAAATTGTTTAACTTCAACTTACTTGGTTTAATTTACTTTTTGTTCTCATTCTAGTTATAAGATTTAGAAAAGGATAAATTAAAGAACGAATCAAACCGAGATTAAAGTTAATTTACATTGGGAGAAATGAACATCAGTATAGGATTTATATTATACCTATACAAAGTCAGAGCACAGATCTTTGCACAACATATAAAGCATAAAGCATAAGAAAATTAATCATAATCTTGTATTTCATAAGAAAAGAAAGGAAATGAAGAACTTCGATTGGATCATTTTTTCTTATGCATTATATACTTGTATATTATGCGTTATGCCAGACTCTGCTCTCATTGTACGATTTATATGTTTCATTGTCACTAACTAATTGTTTTCTAACTAATCTCTCATATTACATACACTGAGAAAAAAATAGTCTAAATTTAAATAAATATTTATTTGAACACTGCCAACTAAACATGTACATACAATAAATAAATATTTACTTAATAAAAAGAAGTGATTGTTAAATCAAATTAATGTTTTTTCTTGTACAAAACAAATATATTTTTATACTTAATAAATATTTAATTGATACTGTTCAAATAAGGAATTTATTGAAATTTAGGAAATATTTTTTTCTCAGTGTATCCTAAGCCTAATTCTGAAAACTTAATATAGTTTGTTCATGTAATTCTTAGTTCAAACCAAAATTGTTTTATATGTACAAAATATAAAATTTGTATATAAAGTAAATATTGTTACAAGTCGACTCCAGAAACCGATAACAAAACTTTTTTTCGTTTTGGCATAAAATCGATCGAGGACTACAAACTACCGTTTACATTTCAACTGTGCGTGTGGAAAAGAATTTTTAAATCTATAAAAGCAGTTAGAAAAATACTTCTTGAAAAATAATCACAGGTATAATAAACACGGACGACTATAAGTTCCTCTTAAGAGTTGAAGCTTGAGTTGAAAGGAACACATTTATCTTCGTCGTCCGTAGAAGAAATCTGTAGGAAAAATACAATATATACTTTTATCGATAAAGAGGATTTTTAAAGCGGAAACATATTTTACTTCATAAAAGTTCTCGAAGTGTGAACGGTTACATAGAAAAGACTTTACTATATTCGAAATATTTTTCGGGAAGGCCTTTCTAAAGTTTTCACTCTATCGTCGTCGTCGCAAAGTATATTTATTCAAAGTTAGAATTGTACAAATTATAGTGCTCGTACTCAGAATAAGCGCATATTAATCTTTGTGTGCGACTAACGGCGTTTTTAACTTTTATCTGTGAGATTCTCTTGCTAAAATATGAAACGCATTCGTACAAAGGAGACGACTCGCCCATTTTACCATTTGAAATACAAGACAACAGTCTCTCTCTCTCTCTCTCTCTCTCTCTCTCTCTCTCTCTCTCTTTTCATGCAGGAAGAAGTTCTTCCTGTGTCTTTAAACGAGACTACTGGCATGCATGGCTGCGTAGGTGCTAGGCCAGCATGCGTACAACTTGATGCATAATGCATTCGGGTGCAACAGAGCAACAGCATGTGACCAAATTAAAAGAGAGGGATGAAAAGGGAGATATCTCTCGAGGTGTTTACATCGTGAATGTTTCTTCATATCGAGTCTCGTGAATATTTTTGATGCTTTAATGATTATGAATTATGTAATATCTTTTAACTGTATTATTTCTTCATACATGATAGAGAACGCCAAAGTGAGATGTTTCGAATAATATATATATTCTTTATTAAGTAATATATAAATTAATAAGACTCTCAAGAATATGAATTAAAAAATTGTGAATTATCGGGCTATTCACAATTTTTTAATTCTTTATTAAATCAATTTATTTCGGATATCTTTACGATTTATTATTATTTCCTGCTTATTTCTTTATTATTTCTCTACTTATTTATTGAACAATAAAGATTTCTAGTAAAGGAAACGCTAGTATGTGATACTTTTTATTTTTTTCATTGTTATTTCTTCTACGTTAAGCACTTAAGTACAACAGATAATTATTCAACGAATACCGCTTGACCGACCTGCTGGTATTCTGGCCGTGGTCTCTTCCGGATTAACTCTAAATCCAGCTTAGCCGCGAGCTTTCTTTGAATATATTCTTCTACCCTTTGCAATTCCACGCTGCTGCTCCTTCCTCCGGCGCGATCCGAAGTCTAGACGAACTTTTGTGTAATATCGGAGCAGTCGCCCCTTCTTGTACATTCAGACAAACGACGAGATCATTCTACCTTGAGGGAATCACACGCTTTTATCTCCCTTTCTGCTGCCATCGCGCGATGGGAAACGAAGGAAACGCATCTCGCTGTCTATAGGCGACCAAAATTGCGCCGCAATTCTTCTCTGATGTAAACCGCCGTAATTTTCATCGAGAAATTCATAGATTTTTTTTTTTTTTTTTTTTTTTTTTTTTTTTTTGAAAGCGAAATAATGATCGAGGACAAATCGAATATTACGGATCTTACGATTGTGATGAAAATACAAAAATGGGCAAATTTCATTAGATGTTAACTAGTGAAATCATGAGGTCTGTTTTCTGTAACTGAATTAGTTGAAAACTCTTTTGGAACTTAAGTGAAATAAATATATGTTTGGCATTTGGCGAAAGCGACAAAGAAGGCTCTAGTGCAATCTTGTGGTGGAATATAAAAAAACAGATCTATTGTAGAAGAGAAACCCAGGTGTGCTATTCACATTTTTAATTAGCTAATTAACTAATGAGAATTAAATGCCAGATACCACCATCGCGGTGATTTAAATCACCGTCACATCATTATTCTTTTATTAATTTACATATTGTTCTGTTTTTACTTAATTATGTGTGCTTACATTGTCAATTGGGTTGTCTGTTCCGCGTGAGAATTACATCAGATGCTCGTCTTTTTGGCAATACAGTTTAAATATGTCAATTTGAATGTATTCGCATCTGGCATCTGCAAAATTGTACGAAATTCGTCTCGAGAACGAGCAGAGCTTGGTTTCTTCCACATGAATAAAATTTCAAAAACTCGAATGAATTTGCTTTGTAATATTCATCTCGTTTCATGATTGACCTCCTGAATGTGACGACGAAGGAAATAAAAATCTGCGCGTATATTTTCTTCTACAGTCGCGTAAATGCAAAACAGAGAAGAACGAAGAACGGATCTACATACAGACAAATATTTCTCATCGCTGAACGCGAGAAAAAAAAACTTTAATTGCCAAGTAAATTAAGAATTTAAAAAGTAAGCTCCACGAAAAACGATCTTGCCGTTTATTATCGTGGTTGCTGGGCGAAAAAAAGAGACCATTTCTTCAGGCTCCTGTTTGTCCGTATTTCTCACGAAATGAATCGTGCTACCGTTTATCGATGATCGGCGTATTCCTTTTTTACATGTAAATGGATCCAGCGCCTATATTCGTTGATTGAATCCAGTTCCGCGGCCTCTGCCGAGGATAAATTTCGCGTTCACCGAGGTCGGCATGCGGGGTTTACGGGGTGGGGAACGGAAATCGATCGGTTAGGGGTGCAAGATAAGGGAGAAAAGCGTAACGTGAGAAAGGAAACATCGGGCACACTGTCTCCTTTCCCCCTTTTGTTCGCTTACAACCATGACGTTTCTAACCCCTTCTGTCTGTCGCATACGCGGGGAACGCAGGCTTGCGAATAAAATTATTCAAATTGTCTTGCATCGTTTCAATTTTTTTGAACCGGATGAAATATGTAATGTGACATTCCCATGAAAAAAAAAAAATGAAAGTAGGTAACACTCCTCTTATTAGCACGTGGGCCCGCATCCAGAGAAAAGGTTGCTCCGATTTAAAGAAATTTTCTTTCCTATACGATTAAAGCAAAAATTTCTTTGACTTAGACGTTACTTTTTTAAAATCAAATAAAATTTATTTATTAATTATGATTTTAATGTTATTTCTTGGATTTGAATATTGATAATCTCTTTAAGTCAAATAAATTTTATTTTACTTTGAAAAATAAAACGTTTAAATCAAAGAAATTTTTTCTTTAACTGTATAGCAAAGAAAAGTTCTTTAAACTGAAGTAATCTTTTCTCTGGACCCATTCGAACAGTCTTCATAGAATCGTGTTTTATTGTGGCAATCAATTTTTCAATTAAAATTATTTAAATTGTGAGTGTTTTATTTCTTTTGAAACGAATAAAATATGTAATAGACATTCCCATGTGGAAAAAATAAAAGTAGCAACATTTTTCCTCCGTTATTAATACGTGAACTTCCGTCAAGAACACAATTCCATATAATCATGTTTTATTTATTACAACAAAATTATTTAAATTGTTTCGCATTTCAATTTTTCTGAATTAAACGAAATACGTAACAGATGTTCTCATGAAAAAAAAAAGACAGTAGACAGTTTTTTCCATTTCTTGGTTAATATGTAAACTTCTATCAAAAACAATTTTTCTCATAAAATGGTGTTTTATTGCGACAATCAGTTTTTCAAATAAAATTATTCAAATTGTCTTGCATTGTTTTATTTCTTTTAAACCGAGCGAAATATGTCCTAAATGACATTTTTATATTATAAGAAAAGAATGAAAGTAGGTGACGCTTGGTTCGTCAATTATCACTGTTATCAGGATGTAGGCTCTTCTTCCGTCAAGAACAATTTTTCATACAGATTCGCGTTCTATTGCAGCAATCAATTAATTTTTTTTATTAAACACGGTCAATATTTATTTATTAGACACAATCAATTTTTATTTTTTATTGAACATATATATTTATATGTATTTAATTGTACGAAAATATTATATCTAAAGTAATTGCTCTACGTGAAACTATTACCAAAAGCATGAATATTTCTCTCGCATATTTCCGGATATGATCCGTAATTTGTCATCAGTGTCGCGATTAAAATATTAATTACCTCCATTAAATACAGTCCAGTAGAAAATAAATGGTTTCAATTTCGATGCGCACTTCCTCAAGGAGTTTAATTAACTGAGCATGGTGGGGATTTTCTCGTGTGAAACAGGTTCTCGCTTCGTCTCGTTTCTCGTCCACGGCGTATCATTCGGCCATAATGATCGCCGGTTAGGGGAGAGAGAGAGAGAGAGAGAGAGAGAGAGAGAGAGAGAGAGAGAGAGAGAGAGAGACAACCAAGGGGGTTGTCAACGTTGGTTCTGGTTGCATCGAAGCGACAATGCAACGCGCGCACATTGACGGTGTCATCTTTATTATGGCGTTGTGTGCCTCCGCATCTAATAATAAACGGGTCGGCGGCCATTGTCGGAATATAGGTCGAGCCTTGTGGCATTTATCGAGGCGTTTACGAAACGTCAGTTTCGTACGCGTGTGTATGTGTGTGTGTGTGTGTGTGTATACAAGCGTGCATTTACCTTACCGCGAGTTTCCAAGTCCCGTGGCTGCTTACAAGTCTCACGGTAAATGTCGCCGAAATGAATGAACCGCGAAGCGCGACACAGTTATCAACTTTGCGCCCGAACAAGCAAGTTTGGTCTCCGTCTCAACGCAGACGAATAAATCGTGATGTAAGAGTACTAAGTATAACATTCCCGTGGATGCGCAGTAGTTCAAAGAATGATGACATTTATAACCAATCAGAAATTGATCTCAAATTTTATAAGCCAATATACAAAGTCGCTATTAAACATTTGCCATCGATTAGAAATTTTCTCCAAATTATATATTCAACTATTGTACACAAGATTATAATATATCTGGCATTCTTATATCATGAAATAATATATAATTTAATAGGACCGCACATTTCTTGTTTAGCATTTTGTGTTCGGTTAGAAAGAATTGAATATATTAGCGTCTCTCTTCAATTTGATACTTTAGGAAGAAAGAGGAAGGAAAAGATAGATAAAGCGTTTATTACTGTTCTAGGATAAGCATTCCAAGAAGAACTTACAGAAAAAGTAAACAATAATGTTCAAGAGTAAGAAATGCAAAATAAGGAAATTAACAAAAAGTCGGCGCAAAAATTTGGAGATTTACGTAAAATATGAAAATTAGTAAACACAGGATAGGAAAATTTACAGATAAGTAAAATACTTATCTACTTGCGTAGAAATTTTTACACAGGGATGAAAAAAAAATTGAATTTAATTATATTAAATTAAATAAGAAATAAAATGATATAAAATTAAATATAATATAATATCATATAATATAATAGATAAGAGCAGAAAGAGAGAGAGAGGGAGAGAGACAGAGATCGATGTGCCTTGAGCTATCTCACTCTTTCTAATCCGATAATGACAACTTCATAAGAATGCACAGTCTATTCTTATTACGTCTATGGAATAAATCGAGACAGGAAATACCTTGAGCCGAGATAATGGTATTGTAGAAGCGAGCGATGATCCTTTAAAAAAAAAAAAATATCCCAGACACCGTCGCGACTCCTTTCTCAGTGCTGCTAACATTCGCTGAAATTCGGTCTCACGTTTCAGGCGGACGAGCCAGAGAAGCCGTTTATCTCCATTAATTTCAGGCGGATTTTACTTTTAATAGAATTTTAATTTGAGCCTTGGCTACGGAAAGATCGTAAGCAGTTGTCCAATTAAGAAAATAGAGGGAAATATCGGGCTGCCCGCGATTGCCTCTCTCAGCGGCCGGGAGGATAAACGCGAAATTTATCGCGCCAGTTTTCAGGTACGAGTTAGATTTGCGGTCCTTCGTCCCTGCGTTCGCGGGTCGACGTGCCGAGCGATCTTTCGTTACATCCACGTATGCGCGCACACACGCACACACACACACGTGTGTGTGTACGTGCATCGGTCGACGACATGACAGTCGGATTTGTGGCTTTCGGCGAAAACCGTTTTCGCGTTTTCTCGCGCAACACATTTTCCCACGTTGCTAGAGGGAAGGAAGGGACGAAAAATGGGAGAGAGAAAGAGAGGGCTCGGTGATAGCGATGGTCAAAAATGGTCATGTGGCAATTTCGTCGCGCGTAACACAATTATACGCTAACGGTCCCGGACATGTAATCGAATCGATTCGTGATACGCCGCGGGAACGTATTTATAATTTATCAGAACGAGCGAAAAAGAGGAAGAGAGGAGGGGGGGGGGGGCAGAAAAAGGGTGCGCTTTCTTGCAGAACGTACATCTGTCACCGGAAACGGAGTGTCAGCGAGGACAACTGAAAATTGTCCAAATTTTATTAGAATTTAGAAATAATTTGGCAAATGAGAGTAACAATGTTATTTGAGCGCAAAAATTTTTTTCACCCATTATATATTTGAAAGCTGTTACATTCTAAAATCGTCGGACGTTTCGGCCTCAATTAGAGTTATCTTTAGCGAGATTTTTATCGGAGATGCAGATCTCACGCTCAATTGTGATTAACCCTCATCCGTGCAGTACACACAGTCGAAATTAACATCGATGTAGTGAAATTTTAATTACATTTACTTGGCGTCTCTTAAGATTAAATAATAAAAGCCATGATCGCAAGAC
This sequence comes from Trachymyrmex septentrionalis, assembly GCF_001594115.1. NCBI lineage: Eukaryota > Metazoa > Arthropoda > Insecta > Hymenoptera > Formicidae > Trachymyrmex > Trachymyrmex septentrionalis. Next base: position 1,020,982 of record NW_017305179.1, read on the forward strand.
ATGCCCAGATTACACAAAAAATCAACAAGCGTCAGTTTATATAAAGTCAAAGCCATTCGAATGTGGACGAGTTGCGAGGAAGTCGAGGAAAGCTGGTTTCCAAGTAAAAAGTAAAAATCCTCGGTAAACCTCCTACCAATAAAAATCGTTAAACGCGGAAAGATTGCGAGAGACCCGCACTGCTCGTCGTGATACGGTTATTTATCCCTCAGTGCGATATAAACGCATCCGGCGGAACGCGATGGGCGAGGTCGTCGAACTTTACCGTCGTGTTAGGATTATTAATTATCGCATTAATGGACAGCGCGCTAATCTATCTTGTTAAACGGAAGACCATCTTAAGTTAATATCGTTTTACCTCCGGGCAAAATCGCGCCAAGTTGGGACGGTAATGATTAAAGTCTCGGAAGGATGGCTATCCGGCCTCCAGAAGACGCGCCTGGTTTAAAGATTAACACTGAATCAATTAGACGGTTAGTTGGACCACTTAATTGCGACGAGGATCAAAGAAGGACCGGAAAATCTTTTAAAAGTCTGCTAGAGACATGTCGCGCATGACATATTCAAATTACTCGCGTAAACGCGAGCTCTGTATTTATAAGGCGACGAGAGTCCTCTGAATTTATTTTATAAACTACGTTACCGGCGTCTATCGTGATGTAAACGAGTATTTCGCCGCAGCCGCGTAATTTGGCCGCCGAATATACTTTAACGGAAAGTACCTTGCGTGTTTTATCGAATAGATTCCTCTGTTCCTTTCCTGTTTGAAGGCGATTTTATCCTCGGTTGTCATTTTGTGGCGAGAAATTAATTTTATGTCCCTCATTCTACTTTTTATAAGTATTCACAAAATGTTCGAGGAGGGAAAAGAGATTTTCTTTTGTTCCAGATAGCATGCAAGGACGCGAAGCGCATTGTTACAAGGCGGCTACAAGGCGATGAGAAGCCTGAATGGAGTCAGAGGAAGCCTCAGAGCCCCCTGGGGCTCCCACCAATGTTCCGTTGACAGAGCAACGCAGCCGGGTCAATCTTGTCGTTGCACTTAAGCCGATCTGAACTGCCACCCATCTCATCATTTACACCAGATCTGCATTTAGTCGCGATACTCCAGAGAGAGAGAGAGAGAGAGAGAGAGAGAGAGAGAGAGAAGAGAGAACAGCTTATCCGATCAGATACGTCCAGACGAGCTGAACACCACCCGGATTGAAACCGATATAGTGAAACCCATGCCAAAGATCTACTTACGCCAATCGATTTACATTAGAGAACCCCGATAAACTCAATTGCGAGAAGCGTTTTCATCACGCCGAGGTAACAGGAGAAGAGAGATATCGGGACGATATCGAGATGGCGGCGCCGGTGATCGAGAAGAAGCGTTTCTTCTGCCGAGAATGGGCCTTCACGAAGCTGTCGCACTGCCTGGAGCAGAGGCCGCAATCGAAGACGTGCGGTGCTCTGATCGTAGGCGGGCCGGGAAGCGGAAAGACGGCTCTCTGCGCCGAGTTGGCGTGGCCGTCAAGCGGCGCTTCCGCGAGGCATCAGCGGTCCCTGAATCGTCGTCTGCTGGCCCGACACTTCTGCCAGGCTAGAAGCGAGGCCTCTCTGTCGCCCGCTCAATTTGTGCGGTCCCTGGTGGCCCAGCTGCTCCAGGCGAGCTCGGACGGCTCTCATCATCGAGCGTCGTCCACGCCCATCTCGCCGGCGACGTCCGCGAATGCAGCCACGACCACGATCACTACAACGATGCTCACGGCGACGACGACGGCGACGACGACGGCGACGACGACAATGGCGGTGGCGATGCCTACGACGATGACGACACCGACGACGGCGACGACGACGACGACGACGACGACGACGACGACGATCGTCACGACTGCGCCGCCTCTCACGTCCAGGGAGGCTGTCGCGGAGGCCTACGCCGAGAAGCTGCGGACCGATCCGGAGATACAGGCCGCGTTGCAACCGGACGTCCTGGACCGAGATCCGGACGACGCTCTGAAGAAGGCTCTGCTTTTCCCGCTGTTGGAAGTCGAGCCGCCAAAGAATTGTCTCTTCTTGCTAGTGGACTCTATTGACGAGGGCCAGACGTTGAATCCACCGCAAACTGGCACTAGGGACTCCCGGAGGGAAAATGATAATGTCAGTCGTACAATAGCTGAATTGCTGGCTAATCATCACCATCTATTCCCACAATGGCTTTTGTTAGTTTGCACCGCTCGACGACAGAGTAAGACTATATCGCGTATGTTCACCGGCTTTCGCAAGATCTCACTGGACGACCTAAGAAAGTCCCAGGTCGTTAGGGATGTTCAGCAATATATCCTCGCGCGGCTGGATCAGGAAGACGCACTTAGGTAACAACAGGATTAATTGTTGCGCATCTAGGATACTTAATTCTCATCAATTATTTGTATTCTTCGTTACCTGCTTGAACGAATTTTTTTATTAATCCTTTGCCGGCAATCGGGGGTCTTTAAAAGCATCGATGTGAATTTTGGTAGGTAAGATTTAAATCCGTTGAAAATAAATAAAATTCGACTTTTATGATGGTCAAACTCATTAAAACTTTAACAAGTTTACTTTAACAAATCAGAATTTTTTCAAATTTATCGTATAGTCCGGAACAATAAAACATGTTGTTCTGTTTTTTGAAGATCCCTATTGCTGATGGAAGAATTAAAATTCATATCGTCAAATAGTTAAAACAATTCAATTGATACATTTGCATTAATTTTATCGACAGTCATTTTTGACAAAAACATTTGAGAAAAGATAAAAAATTTAATTCTCTTTTTAATTCTTTTTAATTCTCTGAGAGAAAATTATATTTCTAATAAATGAATATGTTAAACTTACACGTTTAAATGGCATGCAAAAGTTTACGTTTATTAACAACAATGATATTTAAACTTACATTTTACTTGTCACTCGTAAGTAATCGTTTCGCTAATACTTCCATAAACTACTTTCACAGGCAGCACATCTCGCGTGACACCGCCGAGATGCTGAACCAGCTGCACATAAAGAGCAACGGCTGCTTTCTGTACCTGGAGAAAGTTCTCGACGGCGTGGCGGAGAACTTTATTGTTCTGCGCGAGGTGCGAGAGATACCGGGAACGCTGAACGGCCTATACCTCTGGCTCTGCCAGCGACTCTTCAGCAGGAAGCAATTCAGCAAGGTGCAGCCTCTACTCAACGTCATACTCGCCGCCAAATTGCCCATCACTCAAGAGATTCTGTACGAGAGCGTGAAGACGGCCTGCGTCGGCATCACCGTGGAGGACTTCAATCGCCGGCTCCATTTGCTGCGACGGGTGATATCGGTCTCGCGTGCCGGCGCATTGATGCTTTTTCATCACAGTTTCGCCGAATGGCTGCTGGACGTGAAGCACTGCACCCAGAAGTATCTTTGTTCGGCCACTGAGGGTCATGCCATGCTGGCGGCCTACTACACTCTACGCGGTCCCGAGCTCAATCCCGACGAGATCTGCGTACTGGCGCAACATCTGCAACGTGTTATAACGAGCATTCCGGTTAACACCACGTTGGATGTCTACACTCTTCAAGTACTCTGGATGATTAGTAGTAACGCGCCCATCGAAGGCTGTTATCTAGATAGCTCCGAGTGCATTCTTTGGCCCAGGCAGGATGTTAAGCTTCTGAAATTGCTAATCGACACTGGCGCTAAGCCCTCTGAGAAAACGATTGATGATGACGCTAGCAAAGATGCTATTTCTTCTAGTCAGGTATATATAATTATATATATATATATACGTCCAAACCCTTGAAAATTTG
>NW_017305179.1:1024879-1036906 GCF_001594115.1 Trachymyrmex septentrionalis
CATTCTTTTTATTAAAATGAAAATCTAATTCATTTAAGATAAAGTTATTTTAAATACGAATCTATTTTTAAAACCTCTCGGGATGCTGTAATGAATATAATAGTAATAGGTATCTAATCTCTAATTATGTTGGAAATATGAAAACAGGAAATTATGATAAAATACAATATCTAATCTAGTTTTTTGGGGTCAGTATACTATTTTTATGATAAGAGAGAACAATGCGATTCATAGAAAATTTCAAGCATTATTAAGTTCCATATGTCGTCAATATGGTATGACTCATAATACATAATTCGATAACGCTACGTAGTTTACTATACGTAGATTGTCATGGAAAAGATTTGTAACAGAAATTTTGTAATTAAAAATTGTAGCGATGGAAAATTTAATCTTGCGTTTCCTGCACAAAGGTTTCGCAAGATGTGAGCCCCATTGATGAATCTCCGAGTGAACCGCTAACAGAGCTTCTCGGTGAAAGCGGAGATATCAATCAAACAGATTCTTATGGACGAACGGTGTTACACACTTTAGCCGCCGACGGCAATGCATCTCTTCTGGAATTGGCGCTTGCAGCCTGTCCTCAGGTATGCAAATTATAAGCTCAAATTAAAAATTTTAATTAATTAAGAGAGCTAGCATCTTACATATATATATTACAAGCTAAATAACCAAACGTACCAAAATTATTAGTTATAAATTTAATTTCCAATTTTGTGCATTTTTCTAAAATCTTGTTTCCAGTTTTATGCATTTTTTTTTGTAAAGAATAGTTTTTTAAGTTAAATGTTATCCATTTTTAAACGTAAAACATCACATCTGTTACCATTTTTTTCCATGTAATACTAGAGAAATAACTTGAATTTTTAAATTTCAGGCAAAATTGGAAGCGGTCGACCGTAATGGACAAACGCCACTGAACTTGGCCGCCAGGCATGGTTACTCGGATGTGGTGCGTGTTCTTTTAGCTGCCGGTGCGAGGGCGGATCACGCAGACTGTGATGGCTGGACCGCCCTCAGGGCCGCTGCCTGGGGAGGGCATACTCAGGTATAATTAGATTAAGTGGCGAATTTCTAAGAACATATGCAAGTCTCATTAACTCCGCATTATATACATGTAAGAGATAGTAAAACCATTAAATTGCAGATCTCGCGAGTCGAGTAAATGAAACAGGTGTTTCTCACGAGTTCTGTTTCAGGTGGTCGAGCAACTTCTGAAGCACGGGGCTATGGTAGATTGCGCGGATTGGGATCAACGAACTGCGTTAAGAGCCGCCGCATGGGGCGGTCACGAGGATATCGTTAAGGCCCTCTTAAAACACGGTGCGGATGTTAACAGAACAGACGACGAAGGTAGAACTGCTTTAATCGCCGCGGCATATATGGGTCATAATGAGATCGTGGAACATCTTTTGGATTTCGGTGCTGAAATCGATCACGCGGACAGCGACGGCAGAACTGCGCTCAGCGTTGCCGCGCTATGTGTTCCTGCCAATCACGGATACGTAAAGGTTCGACCGGACACATGAATACACACACGCACACGCACACGCACGCACGCACGCACGCATAACTATATAAAAAAAAGCTTATATTAAACTATAATATAGTTCAGTGTATTATCTTTATTTATCATTCGAGAATTTTTGAATTCATTGATAATTTAGTACAATTCTGTTCTATAAATGTGGTGAAAGTGGTTTTGATTAAAATAATTTATATGCAATATATATAATATATATATATAAGATTTAATATTAGATATACTACATATATTAAACAGATTATATTAAATAATAATATATATTGTATGTTAATGTATATTGTATGTTAATTTTGTCTGTCGCAGGTAGTCACGATACTTTTAGAGCGAGGTGCCACCGTGGATCACGAAGACAAAGACGGCATGACTCCGCTGCTAGTCGCCGCGTTCGAGGGTCATCGCGACGTTTGCGATTTGCTTCTGGAATTCGACGCGGATATGGATCATTGCGACGTCACTGGGAGGACGCCTTTGTGGGCGGCCGCGAGTATGGGACACGGCTCGGTCGTCAAGCTCTTATTGTACTGGGGCTGCTGTGTCGACACTATAGACAACGAAGGCAGAACCGTTCTCAGCGTGGCCGCTGCCCAGGGCGGCACGGACGTCGTGAAGCAATTGCTCGCCAGAGGTACATTGTAGAATTAGTTTAACTGGCGCAAGCATATTGTGCCTGATCTCTGTCTCTCCATCATAAGTGTATAAAGAGATGTAATTTCTACGTAAGGCCTAGATGAGCAACATAGAGACAATTCTGGCTGGACCCCATTACACTATGCGGCGTTCGAGGGTCACGTCGATGTTTGTGAGGCGTTACTGGAGGCTGGCGCGAAGATTGACGAGACGGACAATGATGGAAAGAGCGCTATTATGCTCGCAGCACAGGAAGGGCACACGTCATTGGTAGAGAGATTGTTGAAACAACACAACGCGCCTATAGATCAGCATGCCCACGATGGTAAAACCGCTTTAAGGTACTGTGCTGATGTAATAATTTATGTCTCTCTGTGGCGGCTCGTCGGTACTTATAGAGCGTGATATGGCTTGATAATAATTACAATCGGTGTTAACTACTTAGATCGATGAGATTAATTCCATACAATAAAGAAAGGAGGAAAACCATACAATCTATCGTTAAACTCGGTCGAATTTTGTATTTTTATATTTTGTATCGTTATATTTTGTATTTGTATAATTTGTTAAATTTTAATGTAATCAATATTATCTTAAACCTCTGAGAACGATGCGAATAATGGTGTACAATAAAGACACTATAAATTATGTATTAACTAACATTACGATTAAGGGTCGAATTATGTATCTAGTTTTTTAAATAATTTAATGGTTTCAATTAATGTACTGAAGATGGTCAGATTGTGACCGAAACGTCTACATATTGTTTGAATTGTTTAATAACATATAACTTATTTACATCTGTAGTGTGGCTGTATGCTCTTTTTCATTTAACCTTAATAATTTATGATATTATATACTGTTATATAATTTATTATTTTAAAATTAATTTTTAATTAATCGAGAAAAAGCGAGACGATCGCGTCTTACAGACTATAATCCAAATAGTTTGTAAAATACAATTTATAATTTGTGCATCTTTTGGGAAAGATTGGCTTTTTCTTTTAAGATAGATTTAGATGTTTCTCTACTCTCTAATAATTAATGAATTAAACCTCTTTAATCTAAACAAATAAGATTGTAAATGAAATTGTAGACATTTTTTAATAAATTTTCTCTTACACATTCATAGACTCGCGGCTCTGGAAGGACATTATGATACAGTGAAGATATTGTTATCTCATAATGCTGATGTTAACGCGAAAGATGCCGATGGAAGAAGCACTCTCTATATACTCGCGTTAGAAAACAGATTAGCTATGGCGAGGTTTTTGCTCGAACATGCGAACGCGGACGTAGAAGGTAGAGATTCAGAAGTAAGTAATCATCAGTCGCGTTGAAAGAAGATACTCAATTTATTTTAATATCTGAAATGACTCACGTTTTACATGTATACGCCTGGAATTGATAGTTATTATATTTGTGTTCTACAGGGTAGAACGTCATTACATGTAAGCGCCTGGCAAGGACACGTGGAGATGGTAGCGTTGTTGCTAACCGAGGGTGCAGCTAGCGTGAACGCTTGTGACAATGAAAATAGAACACCACTTCATTCGGCTGCTTGGCAAGGTCACGCAGCGATTGTCAGATTGCTCTTGGAACATGGTGCCACTCCTGATCACACTTGTAATCAAGGTGCAACGGCTCTAGGTACATTAATCATGAACAATATCTACAATCGTACGAATAAGTCTATACATCGACTATATAAAACTATTTTTTTATAACTTAGTTATAGCTCTCTTATAAAACTGGGTTATGTTAGATGATAGGAGAATGCAATTTTTAGGTATAGCTGCTCAGGAAGGACACGAACATTGTGTTCGAGCGCTTTTGAACCATGGAGCTGACCCTAATCACTCCGATCACTGTGGACGTAATGCCATTAAAGTAGCCGCTAAAAGCGGTCATGATACAGTTGTCAGGCTGTTGGAAGAGCATTCTGCGAATCAACGCAGTTTGAGGCCTGGTATCAATGGAGGTTAATTGATAGTTTCGTTTTCTATTACCTCATTGTCAAACTTATACACATTTATAGCATCTTCAACTGCAGTGAGTTTGAATCGATCTGAGATCGATTAATGACATCACATGCTCTACTTTGGTTTCTGATTGAACGAGTTTATGGCACTTCCGGGTTAATCAATTTCGATTCGATTCAAATCCATTGAAAACACTTAGAAACAAAACAGAGCTAATCGCTCCTATCATTTCTTTTCTGCGAGAGATAAAATTCAAATTGTTGAATCTGAAATTATTTTAATAGAATTTTATTTTTTTTATTTATGATAATAAATTTTTTACCGAAATCTCTTTTGATATGTTAATCGAAAATTGGAACAGTAATGTAACGCTGCATAATTTCTAGGTGGTAGTAGTAGTGCTACTTCTGTCACATCTAATTCAACGGCTGAGACTAAACCTTCATCGGCAATTCTAAATCCTCTATCGACGCAATACAGTCCAGCGGAATCGCCAGACTCGACGAAACGACGCAGTTGCGTTTCTTTAGGCAACAATTCTAGCAACAGCAAATCGAGCAGTAATTTAACTGGCAGCACTAAGAGCGATCAAGGAAAATTCAATCAGAACTCGATGGTTAATTGTCAGGTAATTAAAGTACGTAACAACATTTCATACTGCTTGTTGAATGATGAAATTAGAGAACTTTATTTCATGTTATGATTAATATTATGTAACTCTTATAAAACATAAATTATTTAGCTTTTTTAAATATGTCTTGTAAATTATTTAATTCTTACAAAATAAAATTTAAACTGCTTAATTTTCATAATTTTAGGCACCATTATCTTTCACTCAACAACTACAGCAGTGCTCAAGGGGAGCAAAGAGTCGACCACTCAGCAAACTATTGTCACCTTTGAAAAGCGAGCCGCAGAGTCCAATATATGCCTCACCTCCGCACTCTCCGTTAAGCGACAGTTTTATTCCTTACTCACCTACAAACACGAGTCCACCTAGTGCTCAAACGGCAGTTAACGTGATACAGAGTCAGCTGGGCGTATCGTTGCTAGCAGCAAATCCAAATATGTCGTATAAAACGCAGATGGGATACAATCATACACCCGTCATCTACGAACCTATCAACATCAAAACTGAGATTATTGACAGGAATAACATTAGTAAGCCATTTGAATTAACGAACGAAATGTTAGGCTTGAATATTGGGAAAGATAAGGAGAACGGGCATGATGAGAAACGAAATTCGGCTGACACGCATTTTACACGAGACACTCATATGAGAATAATTTTGGGAAACAGCGGCGCTGGTGTTGGTAGAAATGTCAAGCACGTTTCGGATCACACACCTGGAAGGTAAGCAGTTAATAAGAAATAAATTATATACACAAGTAAGCACTATACTAACACTCTAATTATGTTTACCACAGCATATACAATTAACGTTTTCTCATCGTGCAATGTTTTTGTTTACCTACGAGACACGACATCAGACTACATTTTAGAAATTGCAAATTATTTATAGGCATACGTTCACAAGACTCAGCGAGTGTCAGTCAAACGTCATGTACATTTGTCTTATGTTTCACACGTGCACATCATCCACAAAATCATATGTATATAATTCCATCTTCTCAATCAAAATTTTATTAAAAAACATACTTATTATCTTAATTTTTTTCAATGCGATTCTTTAGACTTTGCAGAAATCACAATGGTCGTATAAGGAAGACACACCGCTTCATGAGCGATAGGCTTTCCTTCCTTTTTCAACCCTCCCGAGCGAAAAAAGATAGAATATGTAGTCAAGGAGGACATACGACAATGTTAGACATATTTATCATGCTATGTATCAATTGGTTTTAACATTGTTTACTTAAAAATGTATTGCTAATCAGAAGCAAATACATGTCACTATAAAGTTATTCTTTTATTTTTTTCTAAAATTTTGATACATTATTACTTTACTTTTCTTTTTAATTTACATTTTACTTGTCATGTCAACTCTTCGATGGAACAAAATAATATACATGTATGTTATTCGTAAGCACATTTCGTATAAGTATCATTATATTTCATTTCAGTGCAAGCAATGTAAAACCAAAGCGTAATGGTTTGGTATCCAACCCAGCCATGAGATTAGTAGCAGGCGTTAGAAATGGAATTGAGAATGCTACAAATAGAAATAAGCCTATTACAACACGTGTAAATGGATTCCAATGGAAGGCAGAAGCACGCAAGGAAACTCCCTTGTAGGGACAGGTACATACTTGTAATAATCTCTGTAAATTTACAAGCAACAGCAAATAACTTAGTGTCGTTTAAAATCATTTAAATAGTATTTTACGAAATATAATTTGCACTTGAATTTAGCGTGCCGATTTACTAGCGTAATTATAAAATAATTTTAACATTTAAAAAAATATTTTATTATTTTTAAATTAAACGAAACATTTTTTAATTAATTATCTGTTATCTATAATAGACTACGGATATTTATGCAAAATACTGAATATTTTGCATAAAATGCATATTTTACATAAATTGCATATTTACAGATGACAATCTTAATCTTTTTACTTTACTTTTTAATAACTCTTTTAACGAACAACGAAACTGCTCGACTGCTAAAACTGTCCGATGATTAATATTCAATTAAATATTTTGCATGAATGTACCCGCAGTCTAGTTATCAAATCTCATACAATGGCGTAATAATAATTAGTCTGTATTAGTGGGTATATACTTATATAAATATGAAATATAATTAAAAAATATATTTATTTTCGTTGCTATAGGCTGTACCTCATGGATTGTCTCGGCGAAGAGCCACGAGTCAATACCGTGGATGGCGATCTGCCGCGAACAAGAAGCGAAAGTCAATAAATAAATTTTTCTCTGTTTATTTGAGCAAAATCAAATTACCTCAAATAAAAAGGAAGAAGAAGGAAGAGTGAATATTCTGATATGACGTGAACAACGGAAATCGCGTAGCACACAAAACCAAATATTAATTTGCATAGGGAAAGTATATGTAGACATAGATATGTAAACTAAACAAAACATGACTTTATATAAATATAACATTAATGGAATTATTTACTGATCTCACTAATATATTACGTGCATACACATATACACGCATTTGTATTGGGCGTGTGTATGTGTATGTCTGTACATGACGCTTATACAGAATATCGCAAACACTGCCCAGTCTCCGAATCACCAATTTTAGGAGAAAAGGTACTTTGGTTTGCAACAGTCAAGAGTAAAAACAGCAGAAGTTACTAAAGTTTGTTATCGAGAGAAATTGATCAGCTTTTGAGATATTCTGTATACATACTTAAAAAATTATAAAAATTTTGAAGAGAGAGAGAGAGAGAGAGAGAGACAGAGAAGGAGAGGGAGAGAAAACCTTTAGTCGTGATGTTAATGCCAGGTTAGACGATAACGTTTAATGGTAAAGTTTAACAATGAAAATTTCTTCAGAAGACTGGATGCAAACAGAATGCATATGTGATCTTTTAATGGATAACTTTAAACCGAAAGAATAATATTGTAAAGATATGTATAAATTATATTAGAAGAAAAAGTTAAAGAAGAATCGATATTACGGACTCATTACAAATACGTAAAGTTATGGCCTGAAAATGAGGAACGTGTGTAAATACCCCTCGTAATGTCTCATGCAACATATTTATTATACTGTAATAGGTGCGAAATAAATAAAACTAGAAAAGAATATTACACATAATTACCAGCGTAATAATTTGTTGCTTTGTATTATTGCAATTGTCATCGTGTTTCCGCATAATATCCTATTCAACGATAAATTACTTAGGTGAATATGACGATACACCAAGATGATTTATGATAATAAGTGCTTTCTATTTATTGACACAAATGTTCAACTGTTGTGTCAACACAAATGTTCTTCTGTTTTTGTTATTCTATGAATGATAAGAAAAATAGAAGGATGCTTGTATCGATTTGTTACTAAATGGAAAATATCTAATATCATCATAAAAGATAATAAATAATTTTTTTATATTTCTTAACGAAATAAATTAAAAATTTAACAGTAAGTAATAAAGATAACAGTAACAAAAAGCTTTTTTCATTTAGTATCATTAATAATTCCAAAATTTATAATGTTTTTTTTCAAGCGACCGTTTGATCCGAATTCTTGAAGCGATTTTCTAATTATCCAATTATGCTATTTAACGTATCTCACCGTATCTGTAATGTCTTATCTTCCTTCAGTCTGTTGTACACATTCATTCTTGACCACTGGTCCGGACATCTTCAATTTAGAAGTAAAGTAGCAGAGCTGTGCAAAAGGTTCGAGAGGCCTTAGTTCTTGTAGGGCCTAGTGAAAAAGTAAAAATGAGAGCCTTCACCTATTCATAAATATAATGTATATACGCTCTTTATAAATAAGTGATTACGCTTTTCTTAGAGCATATACATGTGTTACTTATAGGTAAAGTATTAAAAACTGGAAAATAATAAAGAATCATTTATCAACTGTTTTATATTCATTATTACTTTTTTTATTACTAAACTTTAATAATGTCAATGTATTCAAATAATAACTGCTTGCTGGATTACAATGATTGTAAGGCAACCATTGTTAAACTACACGTATCATCTTACCATGAGGAAATTAAATACGAAAGTTATTTGATTAAGCAAAAAAATTGCATTTACAATATTCATTAAAATAATAAAGATTCCATGATTTTAGATATGCGAAATTAAATTGGACAGAAATTAATTTGAATAGAAATAATGAAAAATATAGTTATGATTTAATCAAAATTTCGAGACTTTTTATAAAGCTAAAAGTTCTAGTTTGAGCCATCCGTTGGATCACTCTCTTTTTGCACGATCCTGTGAAAACAGTGAGTAGAAAGAGACAAGTAAATTGCAACATTTAGACAGTACCTATTTCGTCGTCAAGTACGTTTGTTTCCTGATAAAAGTACCTCTTGCCTTAGATAACATATCTTCAGAAAACCTCTTAAGACAGTGTTTCTTGTACGACCATTTAGTATTTTTCGAATTTTCTCAAACTTAAGTTGTTTTTTAGAATGTTTATTATAATGTAAATAAATTTTTTTATTGTGGAAAGAACACATTTTTATTTATATGAGGTAAGTATTTTATAAATTATCGAATATTCTTAAATTTCAGTCTTGAATTTAATAAATTTTAATTTAAACGTAGAAAGAATATCTAGGATATGATAGGACAAGAATAATGTATGCATATTATTTAACAATAGACAGTTCTTAATTAAACTAGATTGAATATTATTAATATTATAAACTTTAAATATTTGCTTAATTGTCTTTTGTCATTCATAAATAATCTTTATTTGAGCATTAGCCTCTAATTGCACAGCTTTAATTTGGATTGTGTTTTAATTCTAGTTATAAAACATTTTAAACAAAAATTTTTAATTTCTAATAATTTCGCTTAAAAAAGATTTGCTAAATTATAGATTGCTTTCTCCCCCCCTCTCTTCCTCTTTTTTCGATTATAAAATACAATTTTTAATTATGTTCCAACAGCGTATTCTACAAAATCAGCTACAATGTCTAAATTGATATCATTGATACTTTCGCTGTCAAAACATAAGTTGATAATCATGACATTGATCGGTGTGATTATTGGAATGTCGTGCGGCTTGGGTCTTAAGAATTATAGCGGAAGAACATGGTCTCAACGAGATATCATGTACATCAAATTTCTTGGAGAGCTGTTTCTTAGAGTGGTAAATTGTTTAATATTACCACTCGTCACGTCCAGCATTGTAAGTGCCACTTGTAATCTCACCAAATCTGGTAAGTTTCTGGTCACAGACACATACACACACACACACACTCTCTCTCTCTCTCTTTATTTTTACTTATTATACTTTTTATATTAAAAAGGAATTTAAAAAAATAGGTACAAATTAAATATAATATATCATAAAACATTTTTTACATGAAGAACTATAGAAAAATATTACAAGGAATGAAAGTTGCTTTCTTTAAAGTCTGTTATAATTATACCTATAGGACCTATTGGATTGATGGCATTGTGCTATTATCTGACGACTACTACGATTGGAATAATTTTATGTGTTGTACTTGTTCAGACAATACGGCCGGGTGAATTAATGAGGGACGAACAAACTATAAGTACACCAACGTCTACGAAAACCTTTATGACAGTGGATACAATTCTGGATATGTTTCGGTAATTAAATGATGAATGCATTACTATGAGCTTTATTATACTTTTAAAGCTGTTATACTTTTAACATTTTTTTACAATACTAAAATTGATAAAGGAATGGTTTATGGTCTTTCTTAATATCTCCGCTATCAGATAACGGATTTCAAAGATTATCTACGATTTTATATGTTTAATAGCTCGCGTAACAAAGTAGCGTTAATAAGTCAATTTATAATTCACGATATAGATTTTAAAAAGCAAGTAATCTGTGTTTAAAATATACCTAATAGTTTCTTAGCGAAGTTTAAAAATACTTTCTGTATAAAAGAAGTCTCTTTTATATATATGTATATATGTACACACACACACACACACACACACACACACACACACACACACACACACACACACACACACACATATATATATATATGATGTAGCTAACTTTTAACGTACATTTTTGTTTTTGAGCTAGCATTTCGAAACATTTTATGATACATTTTAGCGGTATAAATTAGGATAATTTAACGGTATCGTGACTTATTTTGAGCTTTTTAACAAATGACTTAGGAATAATATATTTAAATAGATAAGATAAATTTTTTATGTACTTGGCCGCTACCGCGTCGCTTGATATAATTCAATATACAAACATTTCGGCTTACAAAGCCTTCTTCAGTGATAATAATGTCATAATCTTTTTAACAAACAATTATTTAAAAATATACTTATTATAACAGTGGCGATGTGTCTAGTTATGATAACGAAAGTCAGTATAGCATGTTTTAGCATCTAATTATATATACTTCTTTAATCATCATAAACTTCTTGGGAAAAAATGTTTTAAGAATAATTATATAAAAAATTTTGACATATTTTATATTTAATTATATATAATTGTATATAAAATGTGTTCATTTATATAAATTTTTTTCTCGAATTGAGCGTGTTAATATGTAATTTGAAATATACACATTTACTTTTTGTTAATATAGTCCTGAATATGTTAATAATATCTTATTTTTGAATTGAAGTTTTTAAATTAAAGTAGTTATTCAATAAATCAAATGGGAAAAATGCCAATTAGAGCTAGCTAGGTGTATGTATGTATCAATACATTTTTTATTATTGCATAACGATTAACTTAAACGTTTTGAGTTCATTTTTAAGTCATTCTCAATAATACAGATTTAATTACTAACTTATTACATAAATTTTATTTTTTATTTAAATCTTATATAAAGTTATTGCAGAAAGAACAGTAAGATTAAAAAGTCACGATGAGATGTCAGTATTACAAGCATTGATAAGCTTCTTGCAAATAGACATTTCGATCTTGTTTGTCAGAAATAGTCATGTTATATAATATCAGTAAAACTATTCTCAATATAAATATGATCGTGACATTATATTTACTATTTAGGAATGAACATTACAAAATCTAACTGCGATAATTACATATTTAAAATTTATGTACTATAAACTGTCTATCTATAGTTCATGATATGTGTACTAAATTTAAAAAAGCAAGTAATTTGTGTGTTTAAAATACATCTAACAGTTTCTTAGCAGAGTTTAAAAACACTTTCTGTATAAAAGAAGTCTTTTTTAAATATATGTATATATATATATATATATATGCGCGT
>NW_017305179.1:1037006-1044402 GCF_001594115.1 Trachymyrmex septentrionalis
ATATATATTTTTTTTTCTTACAGTAATCTTATACCTGAAAATTTAGTACATGCATGCATGTATCAGGTATGTTTAATTAGATAATATAATTTTTACATATTAGATTTTTACATATTATTTCTCTTTCAAAAGTCTCTTTCCTTATTACAGCATCTTGAAAATTTTAAAACTATAATATTTCTTTTATTACAGTATCAAACCATTTTAGAACAACCAACCAATGCATCAGGTACTGCAACACATATTAGATCATCATATATTTTCACTTTCTTGTTCTTCTCTTTTTTTTCAATTTTGTTAAATTGTTTGTAACTTGCAATCACGTCTTCGTCTATTTAATTATTTTAGATTTTTTTACAATATTATTAAAAAGAATTTGTCTTTGGGATGATACTTTTTGGAGCCGTAAATAATAAAAGAAGCTTTATAAGTTAATTTTATGTCAATTTTATACAGGTTTGTGAGTAGTGTAAGAATAAAATTAAATTTAAAATATTGCTTCAGCTATTTGCGAAAGTTCATACACAAAATAAAAATGTAAGCTAATTGTAATGTAATTACTTAAAAATTACGCATATTTTATGACAATATATTTTTAATTGATTACAGTACCAATAGAAGAATGGCCCATAACGAGTGAATATGTAGCAGGAACAAATGTCTTGGGTTTAGTATTTTATAGTCTCTTAATAGGTTTAGCAATTGGAAAAACAGGTGAAAAAGGAAAGCCATTGTCGGACTTTTTTACTTCCTTGGCTGATGTCACGATGAAAATTATGAGATGGGTAACACTGTACGTTGCTGCGCGTTAAAGTATGAAATTTCTTAATATACTCCAATAATATAATCTAATAATAAAAAATATGTAACATACAGAATATATTAGATTACACATGAATAATAACTTTTTTATTTAGGTTGGCACCAGTAGGTGTGACTTTCCTTATCGCTGGTCGAATGCTAGAAATAGACGATTTTAGCGATATAATAAGCCATCTTGGATTTTATATCTTAACGGTGTTTATTGGACTAATACTGCAGGGTTTTATGATCCTACCGTTCCTTCATTGGATCATTACGCGTAGATCACCGTATAAAATTATATCCAAGCTTGGCCCATCTTTTGCAGCAGCCATTGGAACATCATCAAGGTATAAAAAAAAATTGACATACAAATAAGACAAAATTATGCGTTCTAATTAAATATATAATTTATTATCGCCACGGTTCCCTACACAATAAAATGTTTAGCAGACCTCGGCATAAATCCCAAAGTAACAAATTAAATTATACCGATTGGAGCAGCAATAAATATGGATGGAATAGCGCTGTATGAAACTATTGGGGCAATATTTATTATACAATTACGTGGACTGCAATTTTCATTGTTGAAGATAATAATTATCAGGTCAGTGATTAAAATATTTTAATACATGACTGAACGCGATTAAATTGCGATGTCTTCTTTTTTGGAAAAATATTCTGTATAATGTGAAACAATATGAACTAAATCTTTTAATTCTTTACGTAACTTTAATATTTTTATAGTATTACATGTACGGTATCCTGCGTGGGCGCTGCCGGTATACCCAGTGGTGGTTATATGATGTTAATAATGGTGTTAAATTCTATAGGAGTACCCATTGAAGATGTTTCACTGATTATCGCTGTCGACTGGTTCATGTGAGTACGATATCATTCATGTTTAAGTTGAAAAGTAATAAATTTACAAATATATTCCGTATGAACTTCATATGAATATATTTTGTGTTTACTATGTAGTAAAAAAGAAAATATATTTATTTTGCAGCGATCGTTTCAGAACGACAATCAACATTATAGGTGATGCGCTTGGTGCAAGTATCATATCTCGTTTTTGCAAGAAATATCTGAAAGAGGATTTGGAAGACGATATACATCCACTAAAACAAACGTCTGCAATAAAATGCCATATCCATGAACATTCCAATACCAAAAATTAAAATTAAAAAAGAAAGTTTAAATTTAATATTTTATTATTCTAAACTAAAAAAAGTAAAAAAAATGTAAGTCTTAATTTTAAAAATATTCAACTTATACTTATTCGACAAAACGACCATAATTTATAGCAAGTGTGACAAACTTTGCATTGTAATAATTTAATTTGTTGAATTAAAGTTTCTTTAATGTAACGCGTTCATTGTGCTTAAGTAAATAGAAATGAGATAGAAAAATGAAAGATTGAAAATTGTTGTAATATATTTTATTGAAAAATATTTATATATATTTTTATAATTAAGAAAAAATGAAAGATTGAAAATTTTATAATATATTTTATCAAAAAATATTTATATATATTTTCACAATTAAGAATTCAAATATTCATTATGCGATAATTTCTTTGTAACCTCACTATCATGTTGCAGCTTACAAATATCGCTTTATATGTGTTCATAATTTATAATATACAAATTGTGTTCATGCTCTATACATAATTTTGTATAAGATAAATTTAAAAAATTTTAACAATAAATCATAAAACAATAAAATCTACAATAAATTTTAGATTTATGTAAAAATTATTTATACAACACACTTGCTTTTTTTTCAGTATATGCTTGTAAAAAAAATAAATGCTTATAAAATGGTTCTTTAATAAAAATTTGACGACCGTTTATGAATTTTTCTGGTCAAGTTGAACAATTACACTTTTTACTTCCGTGTATGCCTCAAGACCATATTCTCCAAGTTCTCTGCCATGTCCTGACATTTTGAAGCCACCAAACGGCACTTGAGGAATTATCGCATTATATGTGTTAATCCTGCATAAAAATTAATAACGAGATTAATTCATATCTTTTTTTAGGGCTTCATTCTTTATAATATTTCCAAATAACTTACCACACAGTACCAGCACGAAGACCTTGGACTATATAATTCGCCTTATTAAGATCATTCGTTAAAACTGCAGCAGCTAATCCATAATCGGTATTATTAGCGCGTTCAATAACTTCTTCTAAATCGTGGAACTTTAGGATTTGCTGAACTGGACCAAATATCTATCAAAAGAATGTAGATTTTATTTAAATTCCAATATATTACATTACGTCTTACAAACAATTTTAATGCTTACTTCTTCTTTGGCTATAGTCATATCGTCTTTAACATTTGCAAATACCGTTGGAGTAACAAAGTAGCCTCTATCGCCAATACGTTCGCCACCAGTTACCAAGTTAGCGCCTTGATCTTTACCAGATTGTATCATACTCATAATTTTATTTAGCTGATCCTCATCAATCTTAAAAAACAATATAAATAACATAATAATGTCGTTATATTATTGATTATAAGATTAATAATATGATATTAATTATATCGATTGATTGGCATTTAATCTGTAAATTCAAGTAAACCTGTGGCCCTTGCTCTATTTTCAAGTCAAATGGATCTCCCACGGTCTTAGATTTAGCTCGAAGTGCACTTTTTTCAACGAATTCGTCATAAATATTCGATTGAACAAAGGTTCTTGATCCTGCACAACAGCATTGACCCTGGCAAAAATTTAATTTAAAAATAAGCGACATACGAATCAAAGAAAGAATAAAGAAGAGATGCCTATGCGTAAATGATCAAAGTAAATTACCATATTAAAGAATAATCCAAAATGCGCTGTTTCCACGGCTTTATCTACATTGACATCTTTAAGAATGATATTAGGGGATTTCCCACCTAATTCCAGCGTAGTTCTCTTTAAATTACTTGCAGCAGCGTTTTGTTTTATTAATTGGCCGACCTCGGTAGAACCCGTAAATGCAATTTTGTCGACTCTATTATGAGTAACTAACGCTGCACCGGTTTTACCATAACCGGGAACAACGTTGACCACTCCACTGGGAAATCCAGCTTCTTTAGTCAGTTGAGCCATATAAAGAGCCGTTAATGGTGTCTGTTCAGCAGTTTTTAGAACAACAACGTTTCCTAAGGAATAAAATAATGATTCTCACTTTATATGCTGTAGAATTTATGACTCCAAAGATTTCATTTTAATTACAGTAAAATAAAAGAGGCAACGTTGTATAATAAAATACAATATATGATTTGTGCATAGTTACCTGTAGCTAAAGCTGGTCCTAATTTCCACGCCGCCATTAAAATGGGAAAATTCCACGGAATAATTTGACCACATACTCCTACTGGTTCGTGTCTGGTATAGGCAAATACTTTTCCATCGGCTGGGATTACTTTCCCATGATTCTTATCAGCCCATCCTGCATAATATCTCAATACAGCAATGCTCATAGGCACGTCCACATTATACGCATACGAATAAGGTTTGCCGTTGTCTAAAGTTTCTAAGGACTGAAATATAAGAAAGGATAAATTAGCTCGTTTGTAAAAAAATTTAGATGATTATCCGAATATTCCATTAAATTTTATTCAATCCAAGCCCTGGTGGAAAAAAAATTTCACTGAAATTTCACGTTTTGAACACTTTTCAGCAAAATTTTGGCATTTAAAAAAATTTTAGTTTAATTTCAGCGATTTTTAACTGAAAAATTCATTTTCAGCAAAATTTCAGAAAAATTTCAGTTCAACTTCAGAGAAATTTCAGTGATTTTTCAATATGTTAGCTGAAAAATTCACTTTCAGTGAAATTTCAGCAAATTTTCAGCAATTTCGTTGAAATGTTCTAAAATCTAAAACGTAAAATAATTTCAGCGAAATTTTTTCATCAGGAAATAGCTTTAAAAAGTTCCATATTAATTTATTCTAAAGGTGAATTTTTTTTTTTTTTTAAATAAATAAGTAAAATTCGATAAAAAGATACGTGCTACTTAAATATTTATTAAATTTTTTAATGAGGAAAACAATTATGAAAATACCGCGTAAAGAACTACTACGTTCGCAGTATAAGAAAAAACACTTTAATTTCTAACACACAATTACGAGAAATAATTGACTAAATAACATAACTATATTTTTTACGTATAAATTATTATTAGTTGCTGTTAATGTTAGTTCGTTTAAAAAAAAAGTTCGCAAAATATCTAACAATTATCTCTTCGCATCAATTTAAAAAAAAAACCGATATCGTAAAAATATTACTCTTAATTTGAGGCTTTCAAGGATTATCTATCATTTCTATCGATAATTCTAATTCTTGCATATATCAAGTATCGATGTTGCGTATTACCGCAATATATTTCTGATCGCGTTCGATCAAATCTGCCAATCTGTTCAAGAGAACCCCCCGTTGAGAAGCGTCCATCGTTCTCCATCGTGAATTTCTTTTGAAAGCCTTATTAGCAGCCTGTACCGCAAAATCAATGTCTGCGCTATCACCTTCTTGTACTTCAGCGATTATTTCGCCCGTGGCGGGGTTAACGGTGGGGAAGGTCTTCTGGCTCTTCGATTTGTGCCATTCATTGTCAATGAATATCTGAAACGAAATGAAATATACATTTATGCAACATATTACTCTTGTAGTGCGTTTCTTATCTGTAGCACTATGTACATAAAAAAAATACATAATACATGTAGTTCTGTTTTGTCGTTGATAAGAGAATGTCACATATATAACGAGATATGAAGCTTATAAAAATAAATTCTTTGTTTCTAACGTGTGTATTGCTTATAATTAACTCACACCAAGATTAGAGGATATTACAAATGATGTAACTCGGCATTATGTAATATTATGCAAATAGATATTATTAATCGGTTCTTAGTTATTACTATTTTTGTAAAAGTTAATTGAATATGCGCCAATAAATCAACATTCCAATCTTACATTTTTATATTATATAGAATAATAGTTCCTTATTACAATAAGATATAGAATGACATAGAGAAGTTTGACTTTTTAGTAAATTATTTTACTCATGTTGAATAAAAGAAAGTATTCGAATCTTGATCTTCGTATATATAATACGATATTTTGAATGAAATTAAACATTCTGCTTGTATAAATTATAGTAGTTGTTATCAGCAAATGCTAAAATCCCCATTAATCTCCAGATTTCGATCCCCGGAAAATATTACATTTCAGACTTCCGTTAAACAAAAATTCGATTAGATAATGCGATTGCTACTACCGTTGAAAATTAATATTACGAGCCTCTAACGAGATCTAAATGTAAAAATATATCATTACATACGTGCGTCTACTAAATCTTCAATTTTTTTTATTCCAGATGGAATAAAAAGCCAGAAATTAAATTATAAATGGTCTAAAGTTCAGATTTGATCGAGACAAATTTGAATGTCAGATTAAAAAATAAACAGAAAAAAATATTACTTTAAAGAGTCATTTATCAGCTTCGCTGCTATTCTATTCTTGTGCAATTTTTGTACAGCGATGAATGTAAAAATCCTTCTTTCTCCGTATATATTTTTGACATGAATAATCCATTCAGTGAGAAAAAACATTTCAGGTACCGACTCTTTTCTTGCAAAATAAAGGTCGTAAACATATGTGATCATAAAATCTTTTTATGTTCTTATTATAAACAAGTTTTTATTTACAAGTTTAGATTTTCTAAAATACCGTTTATCCAGATATGGTGAACACTAAGATCAGCCAAGTTCTTCAGATATCTTTTTTTTAACAACTAATTAAGAAAAGGATAATATAACTTTAGTTAATTCACGTGAATTCACGTTGTTGTAAAAACTCCCTAATAATACAGTTGTTTTTCTTACGCCTACAATTTACATAACTTCATTAACTACAATTTACATAGAATTCAAATTTGATTGAAGAATTATGTATATAAAAAACGTATACGTTAATTGTACTTATTAAAATACACTCGTCAAAATAAACGTGATAAATAAAATATAAATTTAATTAAAATATAAGAAATAGAAAAATATAGAAAATAGAAAATAAGTTTAATTAACCTAGCAACAGAAAAATATAGAAAGTAGAAAATTATACATTAAATTAAATTATAAATCAAACATATAAAATTGTGAATTAAATTAAATAGAACAAGGAGTTACAAATTATAAATTAAATAGAAATTAAGTGAAATCTGATGCGAATTATATTATTTCAAGTGGGCTTTAATCTTCAGTTGTTAATATTACAACATAGCAATAGATCAGCAGTTTACAAATAGTCGAGCCTTATCATATTTGTGATAATACGTTTAGTAGGTGCGTAGTAATCTTGAAAGGACAAAAAAGACCACAACAATTCACCCAATTAATCAATACAGGCGAAGAAAGAATTGATCAATGTTATATATGTATATAACTGTCGGAGATCTCGGAATAATTTCTAATATTGTAAATACAAGGCTTAAAAAAGAACAATAATCTTTATCTTTTGAGGAAATTAAAGATAACTTTAATCAATTTCCGATTAACTTAATCAGCAATTAAGTCAATTTAAAAAAAAATTCTTTATATA